>NC_057810.1:600384805-600555571 GCF_018294505.1 Triticum aestivum
GTGGATTGGCCAGGGCGGCGGCGGCGGACGTTGTCCAGCCGGACCGGACGTGTCCGGCGCCGCGGAGAGGAGCGGGGCTAGGGTTAGGGGTGGATTTGATCCAGAATTTCGGGGGAGGAGGTGTTTTTATAGGTAGAAGGAGCTAGGAGTGTCCAAATGAGGTGCGGTTTTCGGCCACGCGATCGTGATCGAACGACCGAGAGAATGGAGGGGAGTTTGCTGGGTTTTGGGCCACTTTGGAAGGGGTGTTGGGCTGCAAAGAGAAGGAGGCTTTTACGGTTACCCGGTTAACCATTGGAGTATCAAACGACCTCCAAATGGCACGAAACTTGACAGGCGGTCTACCGGTGATGTACCAAGGCCGCTTGGCAAACCTCGGGCCATTCTGAGAAAGTTTAATACCCGCACACGAAGAGAGGCAAGAAGGGGACGCCGGATGACATCAGAGTGCCGGATTGCAAAACGGACAACGGGGAAAAGGCTCGGATGCATGAGACACCTGGCAACGACGGCGAATAACTGGCAGACACCTGGCGCATCGGATCCGGGGCATTACACTAACCCGTGTAGGTATTGAAAGTGCAACTCACTCCAAAGGATTGCTCCAAATGATCTGCATCAACATTGAGCATCTACATCTTCAACACCTACATGAAGTCATCATCGACAAAACCCAAGGTTAGTTCACCCCTCTAAGGGGGGATCTCACATCTAGGGGGAGCTTTACTCTAAGAATTGAGTTAAAGCAACTCTAATGGTGTCAACACAACAATGCATTATGTAAAAGTGGCAACCCCACTTGAGCTTAAACGATGAGTATGACCTATGATCAAATGTTCTCATTTGACTCCTAAGTCAATATACTCATATATAGATGACCTAGTCATCGCCAATTGCTTGATAGATGCAAGAATGGTTCTGCATGCTTTGCCACATATTTCATTTGTCATTTTATTGTGTGAGCATGTTGGTTGCATATTTACTCATTCGAGGACATCCACTTGCATGCTTTGATTGTTTGGTATCTTTTCTTTTGCCAAGTGGATGGACAAGAATGCCTAAGAACCTTCTCTAGCTATCTATGCTTTTCTTGTCTCAAACTCTATTCATGCTACATCACAAAATTTGATCAAGTCAGATTCAAACCACTCTGTGTGAGGAGCACTCGGAGTCCCTGAATTGTCATAGACTTAAACCTCCAAAACTTCTTTGTGCGTTTCGGTCTGACCGATTCTTCCATTTCGGTCATACCGAGATCACTAAGTTGATCTAGGTTTTCAATCTCGGTTCAACCGATTTGAACTTTTCAGTCACACCGAGTTGCAGTAAATGCTTGTAGTAATGCATCTTGGTGTCACCGAGTTGTTCCACTCGGTCACACCGACAGGGTCGGGCTATATATATCCACGGGCAAAATTTTGGAAATTTCTCCGCACTCTTTCACCCGCGCGCAGCCTGCTCTGCCTCCCTCGGTCTCCGGATCGTCCTCCTCGTTGCCAGCTGCCTCCCGCTCCTGGTCTCTGCTGCCGTCAACAGGAATCATCTCCGCCGCTGCCGCCGTAGCAAGTCCATCGCCAAACTAGGGTATGGACTTGATCCTTGTGCTAATCTCACAATGATTCCTAGCACATTGTTTTCACCATGTATCTTGCCACGATGGAGATTATCCTATCTAGCGAAAACACTCTGTAGATTAGGTTTGGATTGAAAATTTAGGGTTAGGTTTCCGCTGAAACCATCTTGGACCGACCAAGTTGTAGAAATCGGTTCCACCGATTTGGCCAAGCCATTGCACATGTGATTCTTGGTCTGACCGAGAATTGCAAATCGGTGTGACCGAGTTCAGGACTTTGTGAAACCCTAGCAGTATCGGTGCCACTGAACTATGACTCGATCTAACCAAGTTTAGTAGCTTAGGTTCCAAAAGCTGCTTCGGTATCACCGAGTTTACAAATCGGTAGATCCGAAATGCTTTCTGTGGGAAACTAAAACTAAGTTTTTGACTCATACTTTTGCAAAAACCTCTGTATTTTGTGATGCTCATCCTATGTACCTCATCTATATCTATTCATAGGGTCTGCTGTCAGTGTTTTCAACATGTCTGATCATAGTGACAGTTAGAACAAGTCCGAGGAGCAGGTTCACATGAGTGAGGGCACTAGTCCCTCTAGCAGCTATGATGGTAGCAGGAGCACACCCAGCAACTTACCTAAGGGAACCACCAGGGCCAGAAAGAAGAAAACCTCAGAGTCTGAGGATGAAGATTATGTGGGTGTTGAGGATGAGGCCACTTCCAAAAAGAAGGTGCTCAAGAAGGAATATGGCACAGCTGCTGCCACTAAGCCTGGTATGAGCACCAAAGAACCTGCTAGAAGAATTCCCATGTCTAAAACTAGAGCCTCCACTCAATTGCCTTTGGAATCTGACCAGAAATAGGCTGCTGAAGAAGGGAAGAAGAGGAAGCAAAGGGTCAACAAGACCATGGCCAGGGTTGTTGGAAATCCTTCCATGATGGAAGAGGAAGAAGAGGAAGAGGTTGCTACACCAGCACCTAAAGCTCAGAAGCTTATGGGTGATGCCATCAAGTCAGGGGATGCTTCATCAAAGCCCAAAGAAGCTCCCAAGGCAGCTACTCCAAAGCCTAGAGCTGCACCCAAGAGGAATACAAGGAACATTCCTGCTGGAGAAAAGAACAAGGCCCCAGTTCCTGAAGTTGTTGTTGAAGAAGAAGATGAGGAGGAACATGTCTTGAGAAAGCTGAAGCCCAAAATTCCATATCACAATGATGTTCATCCTATTGCTGAGGATATGAAGCTGAGAAATGATGCAGGACTCAGACAGTGGAGATTGACTGATCTCTATGCAGTCAGGAGGAGAATTGCTATGGACTACAGGTTCCATACAAAGGAACAACATGACTTCTATGAGACAATGCTGCTTGACAAGAAGCCAATAGTCTGTGATGTTAGATGGGTGGACTGGAAATATATCAAGGAGAATGAAGAGCACTATCCTGGAGTGTATGATAGTTTCAATGCTTGTGGAGTGGATGAGTTTGTTGGGCAGAAGCTCACAAAGTGGAATGATGAGCTCATAACGCAATTCTACTCCACAGCTCACTTCTATCCAGATGGAAGGATAGTATGGCTGTCTGAAGGTACTAGTTACCAATCAACTGTTGAAGAATGGGCTAATATGATCAATGCACCTAAGGAGAAAGAGGATGACTTGGATGTCTATGCCAAGAAGAAGAAGGATCACAACTCTATGGCACATATGTAAGGGAGATCCCAGATGCTGCTCTTGAAACACACAAGTTTGGATCAGTACATTACCTTCTGTCAGGATTGCCAACCATCAACTGGATCCTCAAACACACTCTTTTGCCTAAGTCAGGTGATCACAAGATGATCAAAGGACATGCTATCAACCTACTTCACATATTTGATGTGCCTCAAAAGTTCAAGGTCATGAGCCTCATAGTGGAAACTATCAAGAGGACAGCTGCTGACCAAAATAGAAGTTGTGGGTATGCCCCACAGATCCAGGAGCTAATGAACTCCAAGATGGGCACTGGCACATACCTCCTGGACAAGGATCACATGCCCATCTACCCAGATTTTGAGGACAACACAGTGGTTATGGATGAAGATGAACCATCTTCTGTGCAAGCACAAGCAAAGAAGGAGAAGGCAAGGACTGAAAAGGCTACCAAGATGCCAACCATTGATGAGGCATCTCAGTATTTCCTGAAGAGCAAGCAAGATCAGCTTGGCTACTTGATTGCCTCCACTCTGAGGATTGAGAAGGGATTGGCCACCCTGACTCAAAACCAGGAGAGCCTGGAGAGGATCATGGAGCAGAAGTTTTATGACTTGGATGTGAAGGTGACTAAGATATAGTCAGTCGTCAAGCAACTTCAAGATGACATGCAGGAGAGGAAGGGCAAGACTACCACTGATGTGTTTGCTAGAGTGCCCAGAGCTCAGAGATCTACTGCAGTGCCTGTTCCAGACACAAGAGCAACTTCATCTGCACCAGCTACAGCTTCAGTGCCACCAGCTCCAGCGCCTACTCCACCAGCTCCATCTACATCAACTGATGCTTTCGTCCTCGGCATTATTTCTACACCACCACCATAAGACCAAGCCTGAGAGTCGATTTAGTACTATGCATTTTCTATGAACTTTTTTGTAACTTGTTGCCAAAGGGGGAGAAAAATGTATAGATCATAGGCTTCGAGAGAGAGCGTTGCTTTTTATTCTCTCTTGTTTTGGTGGTTGAACTTTGTTTGCTTGTTTGATATACTTTATGCCCGTGTGATACTTGGATGATCATGTGTTTGATCATATGCTACATTAATGCTTGTTGGATGACATTATCCTTTTATCTCTATATGATAATTCACTTTGCTTGGTGATGAGTGCGTGTATTTAATTATTATCTTTTTTAGCGCTCCACCAAGATGTATGTGACATGGAAGAGTAACTCATGATCCTAATTCATTGTGCATTTGCAGTCCAAAGCAAATTTTAAACTATGCAGAAATTTAGGGGGAGCTCTAACATTTCACATACTTCTCAAAGCGACAATGTTTTTCAATATTATTATCATTTGTCGAAGCTTTGATCTATATGTTGTCATCAATTACCAAAAAGGGGGAGATTGAAAGTGCAACTATCCCTAGGTGGTTTTGGTAATTCCTAACAACATATAGCTCGTTGAGCTAATTCTATTTCTAGATAAATATTTCAGGAAAGCTCAATGAATGGCATGGCATGGATGAGAGAAGTGGACCCCTCAAAATGCTAAGGATAAAAGGATTGGCACAAGCTCAAAGCTCAAGACTCTACATTCATATTTTAGTGATCCAAGATCACATTGAGTCTATAGGAAAAGCCAATACTATCAAGGAGGGATGGGCTGTTGCTTAATGAGGTTCTTGCTCAAAGTGTTTAGTAATATGCTCCAAAGCCCTCAACTACTTTCTCACATCCACATATGACCTAAACCAAAAGTCAAACTCGGCCCCACCGATTCTTTCTATCCGGCGCCACCGAGTTTAGATGTCATAGCCACTGCCACAAACCCTAGGCAAATCGGTCTCATTGATAGGGATCTGGGTCTCACCGAGATGGGATTGTAATCTCTCTGTTTCCCTTCATAACGTTTTGGTACCACCGAGATGAGCGATCGGTCCCACCGAGATTGCAATGTAAACTCTCGGTTTCCCTTTCGTAACATTTCGGTCTCACCGAAATGTGCGAACCGGTCCCACCGAGTTTACCTAACCAACTCTCTGGTTAGCTTATTACCAAAATTGGTCCCACCGAGTTTGTGTAATTGGTCTCACCGAGATTATGTTATGCCCTAACACTAACCAAATCGGTCCTACCGAGTTGCATGTCGGTCCCACCGAAAATCCTAACAGTCACTAGATTTGTTGAATCGGTCCGACAGAGTTTCTCAATTCGGTCCCACCGAGATTGGCATGTTGTGTGTAACGGTTAGATTTTGTGTGGAGGCTATATATACCCCTCCACCTCCTCTTCATTTGTGGAGAGAGCCATCAGAATGAACTTACACTTCCAACTTACATTTTCTGAGAGAGAACCACCTACTCATGTGTTGAGACCAAGATATTCCATTCCCGCCATATGAATCTTGATCTCTAGCCTTTCCCAAGTTGCTTTCCACTCAAATCTTCTTTCCACCAAATCCAAATCCTGTGAGAGAGAGTTGAGTTTTGGGGAGACTATCATTTGAAGCACAAGAGCAAGGAGTTCATCATCAACACACCATTTGTTACTTCTTGGAGAGTGTTGTCTCCTAGATTGGCTAGGTGTCACTTGGGAGCCTCCGACAAGATGGTGGAGTTGAACCAAGGAGTTTGTAAGGGCAAGGAGATCGCCTACTTCGTGAAGATCTACCGCTAGTGAGGCAAGTCCTTCATGGGTGACGGCCATGGTGGGATAGACAAGGTTACTTTTTCGTGGACCCTTCTTGGGTGGAGCCCTCCATGGACTCACGCAGCCGTTACCCTTCATGGGTTGAAGTCTCCATCAACGTGGACGTACGATGGCACCACCTATCGGAACCATGACAAAAACATCCGTGTCTCCAATTGCATTTGAATTCTCCAAACCATTCCCTTTACATTCTTGCAAGTTGCATGCTTTACTTTCCGCTGCTCATATACTCTTTGCATGCTTGCTTGAATTGTGTTAAGATTGCTTGACTTGTGCTAAGTTAGCTAAAATCTGCCAAAGACTAAAATTGGGAAAAGGATAAGTTTTTATTTGGTCAAGTAGTCTAATCACCCCCCCCCCTCTAGACATACTTCCGATCCTACAATTACATTGAGTCACGCTAACATTTTCTTTGAGGCACGGAGTGGCCTATATGAGAGACTTTGTTTTTAAAAGATTATTTCCTTGTATTTAAAAGCACGGACGTACAATCCATAGTATGTTATTCGGGTGTGAACGCCATGTGGCACAGCTCCGGAAACCCAAGGGTTCGACGGGCGTCTCCTCCGGTGATGCCGCTCTGGCTCGTAGCCCGAGGCCAGGCTCTAGCTATTTAAGGTAGTGGACTAAAAGTTTCTTATTTTGTCTTGCGTTACCTCGTAGTCAGTAACTTTGATAACAAACGTGTTTTGGTTTCCTTGATCTCGTTCCTTCCATGTTTATGGGTACAGATGTGAACATTAACGTAATGGCCGAGTCGAGAGGCGATGTTTTTAAAAGCACGGGTGTGAAGTCTATGCAGCCAAGGTTCTTTGTACCAACTAGAGTCATGTCTTGTGCTCACATGAAGGCGTGGACATTCCTGCCTTTCTTTGTTTTAGTGTTTCGGGTCACAGGCACGGGCATGCAGCGCTCAAAGGCATGGTCGGTGGTATTACATGGAGTCACACTAGCCTGTGACTCTATCAGACGGAGATGCACGGGCATTTAGCCCACGAAGATGAACCTTTGTCTTACGCACAGCCACGGGCATTTACTCTGTGAGGCACGGAATGACCTATGTGAGGGATGATGTTTTTAAAATCTTGTTTCCTTGTATTTAAAAGCACGTACGTGAACTCCCTACGGACACGGTTCCGTATTGAGTTGCGGCACACTTCTTTCTTGATGTGTTATGTATATTATTAGATATAAAAGGCGTGGACGTTCGTGGCTATCTGTATTTCATTGTTTCACAATGAAACACGGGCACGCTTTTAAACAAAGCACAAGCATGTCTCAATTTGCAGAAACAACACTGTCGTGGTTCTACAGGATGCTATGTTCTAGGCTGTGCAGCATGTTTCCACCCAAACGTTCACCACACGGCCACGAACATACACAAAGGAAGTGTCGTGCAGTGATAACAGACGCAACCTTACAGGTACAAGAGGCACGAGGAGGCATATTGATTAACATCATCAGAAATGAATCACATTATACATGCGCACGCATATAGAGAGATGCATAAAAAGTGGACTACAGGAGATAAACTAAGTTGGTAATAGTAAACGATCGATGGTATTAACTAATAATGGAACTTAACAACAGACATACAACATTAGACTCAAACTTATAGTAGAACACACACAGTAAATAGAAGTCCTGATCATGACAGATCGACTAGGTCACTGAAAACTCAAAAGTAGTAACAAGTCAATGCTAGATGGCTGCATGAAACATCAAATAGAGCCACAGCTTTGATGGTACAAGCCACTGTTGTACTTGCAGACCAGGCATAGGCGTGCCCCTCCGAGATTTAATTGTTTACCGCACACATTCACAAAAGTGTGCCTATCTTTGTTGATCTGTTCGATGTCAGAATTACGGTTCTACAGTCATCTTGCCTCTACAAGCGGCAAAATTTTCCACGGGCACGTTGACAATTAAGTCACTAGAAGATTCAAGGCCGTGCCTCTGCTTTGCAGATGATTATGCTAAAACAAGGACAAAACCAAGTAAGTGAAGTCAAGGCAGAAGCACGGCTTTTCAAGAACGAGACATACGGTCCTGCCTTCGGCATTGTAACGCACTGTTCTACATGCCACACAGGCACGGCCGTGATTCCAGGTGGTTTAGTAGCATGTAAAGACGTGATTCTCTCACAGGAAACGCCGTGAACCTAACCCGTGACCCATTATGTTTGAAATCTTTGCATGACAGAAGCACAGTGTGAAGGCACATGAGGCACGGTTGGAAACGCATCACAAGCACAGTTATTTGACACCAGCCCGCCCTCCCCACCGATGACTTGCTATTTCATCGCTTCACATGCGGCCTTGTTTTTGAATGTTTAGCGATCCATTCTTCCTTGTCGACCCTTGTGCAACCCCACCCTTCTGCATAGCTATTCAACTTATTTACCTGTAAAATTAATATTCATACATAAAAACAAAGCGGAAGATTGAGGTCATCACTATTTTTTGCTTATGTCCTGTTTAAGCTGCATTATTACCTTTTAATTTTTCTATTTGTACTGTTCTCCAGTACCAAAAAGTCTCTACTCAGACCTTTACTTTCTGAAAATGGACTGCGCAGATTCCATGCCTTGTCCCGGGCTTCCCTGCACACATTCTGTGTGCCTGGCTTGTGTGATGTTCGATTTTGGAAGTTGATCGATCATACCTGTTTGGTCCATCACAAAGTAAGTGTCGTGTAGTGATAACAGACGCACAGTCTTACAGGCACAAGAGGCACGAGCGCCTCTGTATTATAAAATATTTCAGCTAACAGGTTATTTGAAGAGGCACGACCATCACATCACACGTGACTGCGTGTTCCAGGTGATTTTATTCGCTCGCTCTATTCACAAAAGGAAATCCAAACTTATAGAGGGTACACAAAAACATGAAAACTTGTTAGTTTTTTGAGCTTCTGAGTTGCTTCCCGGCTGAAGAGTACAAAAACAAGTTCGTGACAACCTTACAGACAGTGCATAAAGTACAAGCTGGAAATCCAAATTGGAAAGCACACAACAACACATATCTATGACAGCCGGATAACCGTTTTCAACATTCACAAGTCAATGGATCCATCAAATCCATGACTAGACAATGGTTTGTCCAGATGTGTACTTTTAAATCCAAGTTCATATGCCTACAATACCCTGACAATATAAGACGAGCATGTCTAGAAGCCTTGTTGCCCCATTGAAGCACCTCTTCTTGACGTTTATAAAATCCTTCAGTGATGTTGTCTGGGCGGGAGAGAAACTTAAGCCTCATAGTCTCTAACTCCTTTGCATTCAGAATAAAGAACGTTGCAAATTCAATGTTTTTATTGCAGTGTTCATATTTTTCCAGCATTACTGCCTTCAGATGAATGTCATGTTGTTCGAGAAACACCCGGTGCTTGTGGCGCCACTTGTTTGTTACACCTTCCTCACGGCAGACTCCTACCTGGGAATGCATTTAGAGTGAGAATACTTGAGGACTACAAGGGGAAAGAGAGGCCTCCAATATAGTACACTATGCATTGTTTGTGCTTTCAATGCGTATGGAAATCATTTTACCTCGATAAACAAGTTATCTAGGCTAGGAAAGCATCTCATCAAGGCAACAACCTTGTTCAGATTTAATGACATGTGGATAAGCAAGGCCTTCACAGATTAAACCGCCATTGACAGGCTGACTACAGACAAAGCCTGCACCAAGCACATATCATAAAACTAGATGGATAAAAGTTTACATGGCATGAATCTCGGGCAGTGGAACGAATGCAACTAAAGAGTATAGTGCAAAAGGTGAGTACCTTGATAACTGTAGAGCCAAAAACAATCTTGGATTCAGGAAATCCTTCGTAAAAATTGCCCAGACACTCGAGTTTAGGTGCAGAGAAGACAGTTATCTGCAACTGCCGGCTCTGAATATCATGAATCAATCGTTTAAGTGAGGGCGCATTCTCAACAACGAGTTCACCATCCCATAAAGGATACAGATGAGTTCAACTTTGGCTGAGTTTATTCTGCCGCAGTGGTGCAGGTTATTGCAAACAAGCAGGAGCCACTTGAGGGCAGGGCAACCATGGTTGATTATGCATTGCAGTGAGATGTCTGATATATCAACCTCCAAAAATGAAAGCCTCTTAAGCAGTGGAAGTTTGAACGATTGTGCATACTCATCAGGTATCTGGCAAAGAGCAAATGTGACGGTGTGCAGCGAGGAAACCAGCAACGTGGAAGTCAGTGGCGAGGCTGCAGACGAACAGAATTCATGTGGTAGTGTGATGGTTTTTCCCACGAAACGTAGGAACATGTAGAAGAACTCGAGAACCTGCAGATTCTTTAGTCTTGGGGATCGAAGCCAGGCGTCGACTGTAGAGGGTCTGCAGTGGAGGTAGCATGCGGGAATGCAGAGGCCATGAACTGCGCCCCATGGCCGGAGAGGATGGCTTCCGGAAGGCACAAACCATCAACGTTAGGCTGAAAATTGCACCGAGTTCCAAAATATCTAATGTGAATGACATCCTTACTGGGGAGCATCAAGGCTACGTCGATATGAACTGTTTCTAGAGGCTTAAAAGGACGACCAACAGGGATCTCACTGCAGTCAAGATTCAGAGGAGCGGCGCGCCATAGAGGGCGCCACCGACGTGCAAGGATTTGAGTGCGGGTGCCCTCCTTAGTGGACAGACGGGAAATGATCTGACTGAGGACACCGCCCGGGAGGTCGCTGATGCGGTCCGGGCAAGACTCCCGCTTCTTCGAACCACTGAGCGGGCCCCCGCCGCTTCTGGCCGCTACCGCCATGCCGCCAGAGGACGAAGTCGCCGGTGGCTCAAACCTCTCCTTCTTTTTGCTCGGGGCACCTGCCCAGATCTCCATCTCTGTCTCTGTTCCTGGATTCGTGCCGCCTGCGAGCACCGCTATATGTGGCGTGGCTCTGGAAAAACTTTTAGGTCTTCACTACGGGCAGATCCCGCGTCGACCAATTGGACAACAACTATAAATTATATTTTTCCTTCACTGTTGCGGTAGAAAACAAAGAACGGTCATTTTCCTTCACTATTGCGGAAGAAACATACACAGGAACATGTGCAAAGCCCAAAAAGGCATGGTATGGTATTATATAGAGTCATGTTCGCTTGGGTTTGTGTTCTGAATGATTCCGTTGACTTGTTCAGACAGAGAGGCACGAACGTGAACCCGGAGGCATGGCGTGGTATTACATACAGTCACGTCCGTGCGTTTACTACAAAAACATAACGGAATTGGATTCAGATGTGAACCATAACAATTTACTTTCTGAGGCAATGAATGGACTATCCGAGAGACACTGTCCTTAAAAGCACGGGCAAGAACTCTGTACAACCACGATTGTGTACCAAGGAGCCACTGTCAAACGCACGGAAGTGAAGTAACGAGTGAGGGAGTCCTGGATAAGGGGGTATCCGGACAGACGAACTATATTCATCGTTCGGATTATAGAAGCGTCAAGATACAAGACTCAAGACTTCGGCTCGTATCCGGATAGGACTCTCCTTTGCGTGGAAGACAAGCTTGACGATCCAGATATTATGTTTCCTTCCTTGTAACCAACTCCATGTAAACCCTAGCTCTCCGGTGCCTATATAAACCGGAGAGGATGGTCCTTAGAAGGCCGATCACATTTACAATCATACCATCATAGGCTAGCTCTTAGGGTTTAGCCTCTACGATCTCGTGGTAGATCTACTCTTGTATTCCACATATCTTCAATATTAATCAAGCAGGAAGTAGGGTTTTACCTCCACCGAGAGGGCCCGAATCTGGGTAAACATTGTGTCCCTCGCTTCCTGTTACCATCAGCCTAAGACGCACAGATCAGGACCCCCTACCCGAGATCCGCCAGTTTTGACACCGACATTGGTGCTTTCATTGAGAGTTCCTCTGCGTCGTCGCTTCGAGGCTTGATGGCATCTTCAATCGTCAACAACACGGTCCAGGGTGAGACTTTTCTCCCTGGACAGATCTTTGTGTTCGGCGGCTTCGCGCTGCGGGCCAATTCGCTTGGCCAATGTGAGCAGATCGACAGCTTCGCCCCTTGCCACCAGATCAGGTTCGGAAACTTGAACTACAGAACAGATATCCGTGGGGACTTGATCTTTGACAGGTTCGGGCCTGCGCCAGGAGCGCCGGACAGCCACGACGAGCGCGGCCTAAACCTGCTGTCGAACAGTGCCCGGGACATCATCCCCGAAGCAGCCCTGGATCTAAATCTAGGGCGGGTTGCGTTGCCTATGGACGGAGGGCTGGACCCCTCCCCGCAGGCCGCGCACTTATCGGCGGTGGAGCCAAAAACAAGTCTCACTTCTTTGGAGGCCTATAACCCTGGGCCCCCGGACTCATATCCGGCTGCTGGCCCTGGTCCGCTCACTCTCGAGACAGCCGAGCCGGGCTGGGCTTCGGTAATGGGGTTTACCGCTGCAGACATCTTTCAGCACTCGCCCTTTGGCGACATGCTAAGCGCATTAAAGTCTTTTTTTTGTCCGGAGGCTCTGGGCCAAAGTATGTCCGACCTATGTGGGAAGCAGGCGATGAAGGAATTCGCTGCCCACCCACCCCCCACTTTGTCGCCACGATCAATGATTTGACCGACATACTCGACCTTGACTTTGAAGACATCGACGGTATGGACGAAGATGCAGGAGACATACAGGAGCCACCGCTCACAGGGCGGTGGACAGCCACCTCTTCAAACAATATATACATGGTGGACACTCCGAAAGAAAACAATGGCGACATGGCAGTGGAGGACAACCCCTCGGGAGGAAAAGCAAAATATGGGCGTCTCTGACGCCACTCCAAACCCCTCCACATCAATACCGGTCCCGGAGATGATCCAGATAGTGCCGAAGAGGAATACAGTCCTGATCAGCCGACCATCAAGCAGACCGCATAGGCCACGGTGGGATACATGGAGAGGGACAACTATACACCCCCCTCCGACAACGAGGTAAGCCTCGACAATGACGAATTCGGCGTGCCTGAAGACCCAGTGGAACAAGTTCGCTTTAGGTGATGACTCACAGCCACTTCAAAGACTCTGCAAAGGAAGCAAGAGCAGCTTAAGGCCGAACAGGATTTGCTAATAGAACGGTGGACCAAGATCCTGGCCACCGAGAAGTACGGACTTGACCGCCCTAACAAAGGGCACACGCGGCACAACTGGCTACCTCAACCTAAGCAGGAAAACCAAAGGCACATAACCTGACGTCCGCACACCACTACGTCCCAAACCAGCAAGAAGGATACACGAAGAAGCAGCCTCAAGCCTTGTCACAACGGTCATAAACGGTAAATCAGGGAAGCTGGTATCAAGTTCAGCAAATCCCAGTCCGGTCAATGGACAAAGAATAGCTCAAGCCTATTCGGCCCAATCCACGAACTCGGTCAGCCATGCGAAATTCATAGTACTCCCAAAAGAACGGCAAAACATACTAATAGAGAATGCCGGATCTCCAAAGTAAAGCAACCGGGCGTGTGCCAGAAACATTGAGGGGAGGCGCTTAGTCAAAAGCCCCCCAGAGCACAACAGTATGGCTGACCGCCCCCTATCATACAAACCACAGCAATTCAATTGCAAACCCCCAGACCTAACAGTCCAGGGGCTCCTTAAACAATAAAGCCCAAGCGGGCATGCAAATAGCACCTTCTACATGGTATCAGGCACAAAGGCCAGTTTCATTGGGCCGCCGCCCCAAAGGTTGTTTTCAGATAACCAAACAAGGCCGCGCAATCGGTGCGTTCCCCTTATACGGTATCACACCGTATGCTAACAGGATGAACCACGTTGGATAGATTCCACGTGGTAAATCGTCAGGCCAGCACCGGTAATACGCTCACGCCTGCGAGCGAAACCCCGCCCTTAAAAGCGGAAATCATACAGCTGCCAGAGTAGCAAGTTGCGCATGCCTGTTAATATTTTGATACGACAGCCAACTATCCGGACACCAACTGATGAGTTTGGGCTACTTCTCGAATAGCGGCTGGGGTCGCCAGGGTCCGGTCAGGAACCTTTGGACCAACCATAGGAGGACGTTCAGCAGCCTCCATGCACTTACATTCACAAACTAACTTTTATGCAGAACAGGTTTGGCGGCGTGAAGTCGGCTCGGACACACAAGGACAGGACCATGTAGGTAGACGGCAGTTCGGATTCACCTTCAATCCATTCACAGCCCCCTCTAGTCCGGCCACCATAGGTTCCGCCAGAAAACCATCTCTTCTTCATAATCATAAATCGCATTCATATGCACAGACATATCATATTACTGCAATGCGTAGACTTAGCTAAACATGCACCGGTCGTCGTTCATCATCGACGCCTCTTTGCCATAAAAATGGCAGCCACGGCTTGTGTTACGCCCGGTTATGCCAGGGGCTCCGCAGTACGGCAATAAGGTCCGACCACCTTCTCGGTCGCTTGGCACCCCGAACTTATAGCACTATATGCATCAACTCCGAATCATGTCTTGGGTCATTGGTTGGGTTTGCCCGGCTCCCATGTTTTGGTACCTTACGTTCTGTTCTGTTGGCTAAGGTAACACTGGGAGAACTACTGTGATTGTGTCCCGGATCTGCCGGACGAGCACCTTAGTAGAGAAAGCCGAAAACCGACTATCATGATGCGGCGAGAGCTATTCTGCTATTCGAGCGGTTACAAAATCCTTAAAGATTTATTCCGTATAACGCCACTATAAAATGCAGATTGCGACGGATCGGCCTACCGATCAGGCGCCAATAGAATCCTTAGTCCGGCCTTCCGGACACTAGGGGCTGTGCCGAACATACTCGAGTTCCTATGGCTAAGTGAGAGTAGTAAAGCCCTATAGTCTGATTTCCTGGTTCGTGGTGAGAAACGCCTCCTTATAAGGACCCAACCATGGGATAAAGAGTGTTTAGAAATACCCCGAACACCCCCGTACTTCTCACGTGGGGCTGAAGACGACGACTGGCCAACTCTCAGAATTTACATAAAATAAACAGCCGCAAAGGAAGAACATATGTTCAAAATCAAACAGGCAACATATAACAAAAGTGCCATTGTCCCATATTACAAACGTTGACAAAAATGCCCTCAGGGAAATATAATGTCTTTGGTGCACTTATCCGCCGCCAGGCGGGCACCCTTCATTACACTCTCATAATACAGTTCGGGCTTGCGATGCTCCTTACCCTCTGGTGGACCCTCAGTTATCAGCTTCTCCGCGTCAAGCTTCCCCCAATGCACTTTTGCATAGGCAAGAGCCATTCGCGCACCTTCTATACAGACTGATCGCTTGATAATATCTAGCCGAGGATAGGCGCCCACAATCCGCTTGACGTGTCCGAAGAAACTGCTGGGAATTGGCTCTGCAGGCCACAGCCGGATGATCAAGTCCTTCATGGCTAGTTCGGCCGCCTGGTGTAGTTCGACTAGCTGCTTCAGCTGATCGATAAAAGGCACCAGATAGTTCGGCGCTAGATACTGCGACCAGAAGTTCCTTCCCGCAGACTCACCCTCCTTGGACCGGTAAAATTGGGCAGCATCTGATATACTACGAGGTAGATCCGCAAACACCCCTGTAAAATCAAGAATTCAGCTTGCCTCTTAGAGTTCTCTGCATTATAACATCATAACGGCCATAGATACAATAGGCCTTACCAGCCTTAACTTTCCAGGCCTCCTGAACGTCCCGTACTGCACCTCGGGCTTCTTCCCGAGCATCTTCCACGGCCTGCGGAGCTTGGGTGAGTTCAGATTCTTTCCCTAATAGACTCTGCTCCAAGTTCTCGCTTTTCGTCACAGCATCCTGAAGCTCCCGCTCAGCTATGACGACCCTGGCCTCGTGTTTTTCACGCAGAGCCTATTCGGCGGCAGCCTTCTCTTGGGCATCAGTCGTTGCCTTCTTCAACGCCTCATATTCGGCACTCGCTCCTAGGGCGTATAACACAAATACTTTTCAATAGGCACACTTATTGATTTGTGCCCAACGCAAGACAATGTTCAAACATACCTTGCCTCTCCTCCAATTGCTTCTTCACACGGCCAAGTTCTTCTTCGGCCCGTTTCAGGCTCTCTCTCAGTTCGGACACTTCCGCATCATGAGCGGCCGTCCTCTCTGCAGACGCCTGTTTTCAAAAACATGGGTATACATCATTAAAAGTTCCCATTACAGCTGGGGATTTGATCCCCTGCCCGGCTCTCTTAGTCCGGACAGTGTATCAGGGGCTACTCCTCATATCATGCTAATTCTTTAAAGGTTCCTTAGAAACCATACCTCAAAGGCCTTTATAAGGCCAAGACAGGACTCATTCAGCCCGCTTTCGGCAGCCTGAATCTTTCCAACCACCGCACCCATAGGGGTTCGATGTTCATCAATGATGGACGCGTTCTTTAATGCTGACAACAGACCGCCTGACAGCTCGGTGTATGCTGAGGTGGTCGGCGGAGTAGGCAAACCTCCCTCCATGGAGGATGGCCGCTTCCCCAATCCCGGAGCCATAGGGGCCTCCAAAACTTTATCCGGCCCCGGATCTCTTTGAGACAACACCTCCGTGTCGCGCCCGGACTTCGGAAAAGGAGAACCTGGAGGCTTCTCGCTCACCACCGCATTCAAGCTCAACGAATCCTCCGATGAGGATTGTCCGGCGGGAGGCCTTGCCGGGCTGTATGAGATGTGGCGACAGTTAAAATTACTATACCCGAACAACCCTGGATACATAGGCGTATTCGGATTTCGGTTACTTACGATTTTCCCAGTGGCTGGGCCTCGGGATCCCACTCCGGGATGTTATCAGCAGTCGGGGTGGATGCCTCTCGAGGGGAACCTCGCCCGCTCTTCGGCGGCTCGGCCTCCAATAACGAGGAAGCCGTGTGCTTCTTCCCGCCTACAGAGCGAGGCTCGTCCTCCTCTGCTTCCTCCTCTTCGTCTTCATAAGAAGGAGCGTCGCTGGAGCCTTTGGATTTGGCATCCGAAGCCCCATGACAACGGAGGCCCCACCGGATCTTCTTGACCTCCTTGGAGGCCTCCTTCTTTGGTGCCTTGTAAGGCGCAGGGACCAACATCTTCGTAAGAAGAGGTCCGTCCGGTTCCTCCGGCAGCGGGGCCGGACATTGTATCCGCTCCACCCTTTTTATCCATCCCTAAAGCCACAATGAAGCACGATCAAAATGTCCCCCTCATGATATGCCAGCTGAAGCCTGGAGGGACAGGGCATGGTTATAACTTACCGGGCTTGTAGAATGGGATAATTGATACCCCCGGTCCTCGGAAGAGTCCGGCCATGATTTGCTGGACTTAAAGAGCACCTTCCTGATATCCTCGTGGGAGGAATCATAGAGCTCCCGGAGGTTTTGGTGCTCGGTTGGGTCGAATTCCCATAAAGTACAAGCTCGACGCTGGCAAGGGAGAACCAGGTGGACTAGCATCACCTGGACCACGTCAACAAGCTTGACGTCCTTGTCGACCATATTCCGAACACGCGTCAGGAGCAGTGACAGCTCATCAGACGAGCACCAGTTCGGGCCCTTCTTGGGCTAGGACGTTAATCGCAGTGGATCTCCGGACCTGAACTCGGGAGCTGCTGCCCATTTTTCGCCGTGTGGTTCAGTGATATAAAACCACTTCTGCTGCCACTCCTTGACGGAGTCGTTAAAAGTGCCCTTCGGCCAAACAACCATGGGCATCTTGCTCGCCATGGCGCCGCCGCACTCGGCGTGTTCCCCGCTCACCACCTTGGGCTTCACATTGAAAATCTTCAGCCATAGGCCGAAGTGAGGCGGAATCCGGAGGAAGGCCTCGCACACGACGATTTTGAACGTCGAGATATTGAGAAAAGAGTTGGGGGAAAGATCGTGAAAGTCAATCCCGTAGTAATACATGACTCCCCGAACGAATGGGTGGAGGGGAAACCCGAGCCCGCGGACAAAATGGGGAAGGAACACGACTCTCTCGTGGGGCTCCAGAGTAGGGACGACCTGTCCCGTCGATGGGAGACGGTGGCCAATCTTCTTAGCCAAATACCCAGCTTTTCGGAGTCTCTTGATATCCTTCTCCCGGACGGTAGAGGCCATCTATTTGCCTCCTGCTCCAGATCCGGACATCTTGGAAAAACCTCTCTTCGATGGAAAAGAAGAGCGCTTGGGCATTGGGGCTCGAGCAGAGGGGAGTGAGTTAGTGGAAGGAGAAGGCGTAGGTAAAAGAGGAAGATGCCCTATCTCTTTATACAAGAGAAAGTAAAGAGCTTTTTTACGCCTCCCCACTTACCTGGCAGAACCCGCTAGTCTCCCACTCACCGCGATTAGCGGTACGGTTGGATTACCCATACACGTATTGATGAGAATCCCATGATGAGGGGACACGATCTTTGCTTCGATAAGACGTGCTAAAGGAAACCACCTCGCAGTATATGTTGTGGCTGGTAGTGGAAAGACGGTTCAATCTAACCGAAAGGGCGTGTCACGTCGCCTAAAAATTATCAACTGAACTATCATTCTCTCTACGGTGGCACGAGAAGATCATTTTGCAGATCCGGACACGACCTACGTGTTCGATAATAACCTTGGAGTATTCAGAGGAGGAACCCGCCTTGCAATGCCGAAGACAAGACTGCGCACCGGACTCATCATCATTGAAGCCTGGTTTAGGGGCTACTGAGGGAGTCCTGGATAAGGGGGTATCCAGACAGCCGGACTATATTCATCGTCCGGACTATAGAAGCGTCAAGATACAAGACTCAAGACTTCGGCTCATATCCGGATAGGACTCTCCTTTGCATAGAAGACAAGCTTGACGATCCGGATATTATGTTTCCTTCCTTGTAACTGACTCCATGTAAACCCTAGCTCTCCGGTGCCTATATAAACCGGAGAGGATGGTCCTTAGAAGGCCGATCACATTTACAATCATACCATCATAGGGTAGCTCTTAGGGTTTAGCCTCTACGATCTCGTGGTAGATCTACTCTTGTATTCCACATATCTTCAATATTAATCAAGCAGGAAGTAGGGATTTACCTCCGTCAAGAGGGCCCGAACCTGGGTAAACATTGTGTCCCTCGCTTCCTGTTACCATCATCCTAAGACGCACAGATCGGGACCCCCTACCCGAGATCCGCCGGTTTTGACACTAACAACGAGGACCATGCTTTTACTAATAGAAGAAGCACTCTATCGGCTGGCATTGCTCCTTTGTCAGGCGCACAGTAGGACGGCTGTGGAAGGCACGTTTTTTTGGCAGAGAACGAATGCCATGATGCCACGACAAGGTGAAAGCATGGTTGTATAGATGCATTGTTGAACAGTCATGACTTTGATCATACAATATGCATTATTGAACACACAGACTAGGCACGGGTGTACCCCTCCGAGTTTTCATTTTTGATGACACATACATACATTAAAAGAATCGGTGCCACACCAGAAGCACAGGTGGGAAGCACACAAAGGCATGTTAACTTGTGTCTGTCTTCCGAACGACTTCGTCGATTCATTCAAACGAAGAGGCACGGGATGTAAACACGTAGAGGCATGGTGTGGTATTACATAGTCACGTCTGTGTGTTTACCATGCAACCGTGAGAGTCACGGTTGAACACTCACCGATGGCATGGCCTGTGCCTCTGATATTTTTCTCTATCGAGTAAAAATACATAAAGAAACAAAAGGCGTTATTATTTAAATTTGTTTTATTTGTACAACTGCAGCAAATTAACTTACAAGTTGTTCTTATAACCACAGCACGAGAAAATAAACAATCGACACCAGCCCGCCCTCCCCACGGATCACTTGCTATTTCATCGCTCCACGTGCAGCCTTGTTTTTGAATGTTCAGCGACCCATTCTTCCTTCTCGACCCTTGTGCAACCCCACACTACTACACAGCTATTCAACCTATTTACCTATAATATTAATATTCATACATAAAAACAAAGCGAAAGATTGTGGTCATCAGTGTTTTTTTGCTTACGTCATGTTTAAGCTGCATTATTACCTTTTAATTTTTCTATTCGTACTGCTCTTCGGTACCAAAAAGTCTCCACTCATACCTTTCCTTTCTAAAAATGGACTGCGCAGATTCTGTGCCTTCTCTCGGGCTTCCCTGCATGCATTCTATGTGCCTGGCTTGTGTGATGTTCGATTCTGGCGTAGATGCAAGACTTTGGTAAATGCTCCCTGCTGTCAGTGGGGTCGTTGAAGTTGCTGGCGTCTGACATCTTCGTCCTGGGCTTGGAGTGCATTGTCCTGAGCCGTTTGATGTCCTCGATGGTGCTATCAGTGTTGTCGGCCATTTCATTGACCTTGCCCTCTTCTCCTGCTGCGATTTCCTCTTCTCCTCTTCAAGCCTCATCCTCTCATGTACTTCTGTGTTATCCGGGCAGTTTGTTTTCCTGTGACCCTTTAATCCACGACAGCCGCACTTGGATGCGGCTTTGTTGCCTTTTCGTTTCTTCTTAGAACCAGATTTGATTCGATCTCCTTTTTTCGTGCCCTTTGAGCCACTCATGGGAGGGTTCTTGAGAGTTTCAGCAAGAATGCCCGTGTTTGGTTCCTCAGCAAGTGCCGCCATGACTTTTATTTTTATATCTACCGTACACTCATGTACAACACTGTATGCCTTCTCTTTTCTACAAGCATTTGAACAGATATCTGATAACTCAGCGTAAGCGAGGCCAAATCTCATAGTTTCATCTTCTTGTGCGGTCATGCTATCACCTTGACTTGTAGATATCACCTTGACTTGTAGATAGAACTTTCAGACTCTCTGATAGATTCTTGGTCCATCTCGGGATGACAAAGGATTTTGGAAGTTGATCGATCATGCCTATTTGGTCCATCACCTTAAGCACATGGCAGCATTGAATGCCATCCCTACTCATTTTCTTGCAGCTGCAACTGTATATTTCTTTTTGCTCATCCACATCTACCCTGAACTTAGACGTGTCAAATTCCTCGCCCGGATATGGTTACCACACTTTTTCTCCAGGCTCAGTAATCTTTTAAAAAAAATACCGCCTCCCCTTCGCCAGGTCAGAGCACTTGAAGTAAGTCCGGTTCCATAGCTCCAGCTGGAATTTGCTGAAAATTTCATTGGTGTATACTTGACTTGCTTGTCTTTCAATCGGAAAACCCGTCTCTAGTGATGGCGCCTTCTCTTCTGTTCGGTGTCTTTTCTTGTCAAGCGTGGCGAGGCAATTTTGTTGAATGATGTGATACACATCAACAAACCTTTTTATAGTGTCCTTGTGGTCGACGTAATTCTTCCACATCGAATTCGTGCTCTCACTGCGAGTGGTTGTTGACGAGAAAGGATAGAAGCAGTCCTTGAAGTAAGCCGGCACCCAAAAATTTCAGAGTTCCCATAGCGTGTTCAGGTGTTTGTTGCCTTCCGCCTTGTGCACAAAAATTTCTGCTTTCTAGGCATGCTCAAACTCGTCTTGATTTTGTGAGTTTTTGACGATTCAAAATAAATCATCAGACATCCCTGGGTGCTGCGCAAACACTAGCTACGTTATTTTCCTTCAGGTTCTTCCTAATATGCCACTAGTAGAACATGTGCCTCGTTCTCGAAAGAGCTTCCTTTATTGCAGTCTTCATCGCCTGGTCCTGTTCTGTTATTATGTATTTCAGATCTTTACCTCCCATTGCCCCTACAAACATGCTTAGGAGCCACTTGAATGACCCTATTTTCTCATCCTTCAAAAGGCCTAGTCAAAACAGGACGGTCGACCCATGGTTGTCGACACCTATAATTGGTGAAAATGGCAAGCCATATATATTCGTAGAGAATGTCGTGTCAAAAGACATGAAATCTCCATATAGCTCATAATTCATCTTGCACAATGAGTCTGTCCAGAACAGGCTTCGCACTACATTGTTCTCTTTCTCTTCCACATGGTGGAATCCTGGCATCTGCCCCTGCATATCGGCAAACAATTTCATGGTGTCCTCGATGTCAGTGCTACACTCTCCAGCCCTGTCCCGGCATGCAATGTTGCTTATGTCAATCGTGTCAAACATAGTTTGTCGCCTCAGTTTCCCCATGGCAGTAAAAATCTGCATAACCTTCCTCGGTTCTAACCTCGCCTTCTGCAGCACTTGTATAAAGAATTTCTCCTGAGGTGTCATCTTCTTATAGCATCTCATGAACTTCAGCATCCAATCTGATGGGTGAAGTTGGTGGTTGTGCTCTAGGCGCACGTTCTTCAGATACTATTTACTCCTATCTGCATCCCTCTTGGCTGTTATTTGGACTGGGCAGCTTGTCCGAATCAAGCAATTGCTCCTTCTATCCTTAACATGTCTCTTAGTTGTTTTATTTTGCTCTTGCTTGGTGCACTGAAACACCTGCTTGTCAAGCTGCTAGTCATATGTCGATCTTCTGCTCGTTGATCGCTTGGCAGCAAAGCCAACCTTTCTCGCATATCTGTAGAAAAAGAAAAAGCACTCATCCAATGATCTGAATACCATACCACCCTCTGGTTTGAGCGCTTTGGTGACCTCCTGAATCGTTGGGTATATGTCTTCTTTGAACATGTCGTCCATTTCTTTCTCTACAATGGTCGGCGGCACCATGGTGATTCTGTCTACCGTGTCTTCATTCGTCTGATCGGATTCACTTCCGACGACATTAGTTTCATCGCCAGCCACAGGTCCACTTACAGCGAAGCTGCTGCTGCTCTGTTGTTTGTCACCCGCAGCAGCGTTGTTTCTGCATGGCACGGTCAAATCCATAAATGAGTCCGCCTCTCCACTATTGCATTGTGCAATGCTGCTCCCTATTTCTCCGGCACTCGTGGAACCAAGGGACTGTGCTGCTTCTACCATGCAACCTGTGCTGGCGTTGTACGCTACTTGCTGCTGTGAACATTGCGTTCCCTTCGAAATGGATGGAGAACTATGATATTTCTTTGCCTCATTTGTTTTCCCCTCACCCAAATCCTGAACACATGGCACGAAACAGAATTAGATATCCAGAGCAGCATATGCATTTTTTAATTTCTAAACAAAAGATTTACATCACTCATCAGGGCTCATCTGGTATACCAAAACCATACACATGCCTCTTCACCAAGTATAAGCGGTACACCAGAGGCACTGTTCACATTACACCCAGCAGCACGAATGTGACCATGCTACACACACATCTGGACAAAGAGGCACAGATGTGCTTCTGCTTACACCATACAACCGGAGAGGCACAATAACATCCTATACAATAGAACAACTGCACATACAGCCGTACCAGACGGACATCCGTCCTCCTATTTTGCACATTACCCTGTTCTTCCATAAAATTGTTTGTGTGTTGAATTGAAAAAGCATAGTTCCGATGTCACCTTTGTTTTCCCATGCCTCTCTTGTCCAACAGATCTTGGCGACAACCTCCGTGCATTGGTAATTTTGCTGACGATTCTGAATGCCATCAAAGATCCTTTGGAAGGACCCCTCATGTTGAACGCCACAGGTGATCCTTTCAAAGGACCTCGCCTTATGTTTTCATCGATCTGTGGACTACTGCGATACTTGCTTCCTTGCTCGTACACCTGCGTGTGCAAGGTACTACAATTTAAATATACCGGACGAAAACAAAGAAAAAACTGCTGACAAAAAAATATACATTTGCTTTAAATGTTGTTGCACATTCGTATTTGCTGTCACCTGTATTGCTTTCTGGTGCTGTTGAATAGTAAAGTTTATTCCTCCTATGTTTGACTTTGTCATTGGGCTCCTCTTGCTTGTGCAGACCGTACCGAATCCTTGAACACTAATGCTTTTGTGGCCAATGATCCTTCTGCTTGCATCAAAGCAAATTCTATTACCCTGTACCGCTTCATTATGACCGCCTTCAAACGCTGGGGCGTCACAACACCCGCTCTGTTTGGTGGTGGCACGTAAAACACGACACCCGCTTCATTATTGCACATAAAACTTCCACATACGTTCAAAGCCAGCGTATGAAGTTTTCGTCGTTACCTGCACAATCCTCTTAGTGGAGTCTCTGCTGCTTAGAATGATCCTCTTCGCAGGTGTCTGCTGCACACCATGCTCCTGGTTGGGACGTTTGCCAAGAACTTGTATCTCACTCTTGACTCCAATTACTCCAGCCCGCATGGCATGTGCGTGTTTGACAACATCTGCATCCTTGATCTTGTTCTCATTTTGTAGTAATTTTTTTCTTCCACCTCTCGATACTCAACTGCATAGTAGATGCATAGGATAAACAGATATTACAACATTCATCTAGGATATATTAATCATTTTTGTTATTCTTAATGATCTACTATTTGGTGTTCTCAGTGGTGGCACCTTGACAGTAAACGTCCCAGAAATAAAAGACCAAACCCTAATGTTCAACTGCCTTACTATTACCTGCCTCCCATAATCCTTGCTGATATCGTTCAAAGACTGACTGTCCCTATTGTCCTGACCAGATGACGCACTCCTGAGCATCTGCCCAAAAAAGAGATCTAACAAATATAAAGGTTATAAACCCGCAGTATCAGTGTTGAAAATTTTCAAAGTCGATCTCAATCTTTCTTACTAACGTATTACACTTACCACGCAACAGAGATACATTTTTACTTCTATTTAATTGACATATATAAATATATACATATATTAATTTTTAATTAAACTACAACCTCAGCCAAAGTGAGATCCTCTGATGCTAGTTTGCTTGTGCAACAATTAACACAAAGATAACCATTCAAACCTAACAAAAGTAACAAGCTCGTATTACAAGGACAAGAGTACACAAAACAAAAAACAAACTCAAATCAGAGCTACAATGTAAAACTAAACAGTTTTATTCTATGAATCCCGACCACAAGAAATTCATCCACGAATTGAATCTCGTGTATCAGGAATCACCACGCAAAGGTGCGTTGATAAATTTTTTACTAACCTTTGATTGCCGAATCTTATGCGCTGATTGTTCGGAACTCACACCTTTCTAAATTGTGGGGGGATCTGCTTCCCTGCAGTTTGTCAGCGATCTCCTTCAATGATTTTGAATCTGGGAGAGAGAGAAAAGAGAAAGAGAGATGGAGACAGAGAGAGAGAAAGAAAGAGAGGGGCTACTTTGATTTTTTGTGTGCAGGAGAAGAATAACCTGATAGGTGGGGTGAGTTTTGGGACGCATGAGAGATGCACATGTTTTTTCAGCGTGACGAGATGTGGTAGGTTGACTTCACTTGACCGTCGACGAGACTAACAAGTGGGCTCTCGGTTACTAATTCCTCTAAGTCTCTCACTAACTTGTGGGGTCGGCCTTATATGAGTCCTATGAGGAGTACCTCCATCTAGGGTGAGAAAATGTGGTAGGTGGACTTTGAAGTCATACTGACATGTGGGCTCTCAAATAGTTCCTCCAAGTATTTGACTAACTTGTGGGGTCGTCCGCAAGATGACTTCCAGTTCTCTCTCCATCTAGCATCTGTGGCTACAGGCGAGGCATATTCTAGCTCTCCAAAGGAAAGCCAATCCCGATCCCTCCGCAGAGTTCGCTCGTCACTGAAAAATTATCGGTCTCCTTCATCTCACTCGCCGTGGATCTCCTGTTTAGGTAATCCATTGCATCATCACCATGATTATGCCACCGATTCAACATTTGAACAAAAAAATACCGGTGCTAGCAATTCTGCGGGCTGCATACACACCGCATCTACGCAACACAGCAGGTGGGGCGCAATTTGAATATCGGTTCCGGATCCAATTATCTTCAGCTAGTCCGTGCTCAAACTGTTGCACCATCTTAACAGCAGAAGGGTTATGGATTTAAAATTAGGACTCAGCTGACCTCACTTTAATCATGCCAACTGCATGCTTGCGCCATGGTTTTGCTAAGTTTAGTTATATCTCCAGCCATGCAAAACTTAAGCACTCTCGTGACCACATATTATATTAGTTTTAGGGCTCAATGAAACTGCAGTCAAAATTCACTATCTTGATCCCTAACATGAGGTCACAGGTCAAATGATTGTATAGATCCGCAATCTATAGCAAAGATCCAAAGGACTTACGTCCCTTTTTGCAAAGCAGTTACTAACTCAGAGTTAGAAACCGTCTTACATGGACCAAGCTGTTGATGATGGTCTCACATGGACTGCTAACAACTGTCTTACATAGCTGACCTGGTAACGATGATGTATCGTGACCTCTTATGTAGAGTTCGATGAGATGGACTCCACCCCACAGCTGTCGGAGACTTAGTCCCAGTCTGTCGATGGCACAGACATTGTCACCCAAGATCTCATGGTTCATGACCAGCTAGAAACAGAGAGACTAAGGATCAAGTTAAAACATGCAGCGCACAAAAAGCTTGTTAAGGAGTACAGGACAAAGAAGCAGCTTGCTGCCTCGAATTAGGTGTTTTTTATCATGCATCTCGTGTGTGTCATTGAAATTTCTTTGGAAATCAATGCCTCTCATTCTAGATGCATTTTTAATCACAGCTTAAATATTTGTCACTGTTTTGCTGACTCAACGTTTGTATGTAAGCTTCTGCCAGAAAAGCATGTGGTTCAACAATACATTTGCTAAAGGTCATTTCTTATCTTTGTCCACAGAGCTGTTACAATGGGTGAATATGAAGAAGAGTTCAGCACAAAACTTAGCTTCCAGAAATTCATTATTGTCTATGAAAATCTAATAGAACCACAAAAGCAGCTTGTCAGAGATATTGGACTTGGATACCTTCTAGATCTGTGCTATCGCGAGCTTCCAAGGTGTTTCGTTCGCTGGCTTGTCCGCTATTTTGATTGCCCTTCCAGGTGTTTCATACTGCCTAGTGGATACAGATTCCTCATCAACTCGTACACCATGCACCGGATCTTAGGAATTCCACTGGGCGGGCAGATTATCCCTAGAAAATGCTCAAAAGCTTTCAGATGTCAGGTTAAGTCTGAAACTCGGTGTGCTGGGCACGCTCCAAACATCAGAGAGTTAACTGATCTCATAACCCCAGAGTTGACAGGAGAAGTGTTTCAACGGGTTTTCGTGATGTTTGCAACAACGGTATTTCTATGCCCAACGACATATGACTGTGTTAGCCCCGACTACTTAGCCGCTCTAGAAGGACCAGCAAGTAACATATCATCATATGATTGGTCCGATGCTGTCACAGAGAAACTGGTGGCATCACTCCAGACCTTCAAGGACAAAGGATTCGCAAGCGCTCTGTGTGGCTGCCTCCTCATTCCAGTGGTTCGTTCACTAACTTGTACATTTCTTTATACCCACAAGCAGCTACAAGAACATGATTCGTTTTTACCTCTTCCCCACTTGCAGATAACGTATTTTGAGTACCTAGATATGAAGATTGTGGACTTGTAACCTGACACTCCTGCAAGACTTGTCATGTGGGACATAGAGGCCATTAATAATTATGCTAACATAGATAGCCTGTCAACAGAGGACGGAATTTTTGGGAAACACACGGTGAGTCAACTTTTCATCATTTTCCTTTGGCGAAGTTTTTGACTCAACATAACGACTTAGCTGCAATGTATTAACTTGACTTGACTGTAATTGTTTCCTTCCGCATGGCAGCTAAAAGACATTAGGCGCATGCCTTTCCAACCACCTCTTGGCTTTCAGGTGTTGGGGAACGTAGTAATTTCAAAAAAATTCCTATGTACACGCAAGATCATGGTGATGGCATAGCAACGAGAGGGGAGAGTGTTGTCCACGTACCCTCGTAGACCATAAGCGGAAGCGTTATGACAACGCGGTTGATGTAGTCGTATGTCTTCATGATCCGACCGATCCAAGTACCGAACATACGGCACCTCCGAGTTTAGCACACGTTCAGCTCGATGACGATCCCCGGGCTCCGATCCAGCAAAGCTTCGGGGATGAGTTCCATCAGCATGATGGCGTGGTGATGATGATGATGCTCTACCGGCGCAGGGCTTCGCCTAAACTCCGCGACAATATGACCTAGGTGGAATATGGTGCGGGGGGCACCGCACACGGCTAAGGAACGATCCGTAGATCAACTTGTGTTGTTGTGCCTAGAGGTGCCCCCCTGCCCCCGTATATAAAGGAGCAAGGGAGGAGGAGGCGGCCGGCCAAGGGAGGGCGCGCCAGGGAGGAGTCCTACTCCCACCGGGAGTAGGACACCCTCCTTTCCTAGTCCAACTAGGAGACCTTCCATGCAGTAGGAGTAGGAAAGAAGGAAAGGGAAGAGAGAAGGGAAGGAAGGAGGGGTGCGGCCCCTCCCCCTAGTCCAATTCGGACTAGGCCTTGGGGGGGTGAGCGGCCTGCCCTAGGCAGCCCCTCTCTCTTTCCCGTATGGCCCAATAGGGCCCAATACTTCTCCCGGCGAATTCCCGTAACTCTCCGGTACTCCGAAAAATACCCGAATCACTCAGAACCTTTCCGAACTCCGAATATAGTCATCCAATATATCGATCTTTACGTCTCGACCATTTCGAGACTTCTCGTCATGTCCCCGATCTCATCCGGTACATCAAAACTCATAAACTCATAATAAAACTGTCATCGAAACCTTAAGCGTGCGGACCCTACGGGTTCGAGAACTATGTAGACATGACCTAGTACTATTCTCGGTCAATAACCAATAGCGGAACCTGGATGCTCATATTGGCTCCTACATATTTTTTACGAAGATCTTTATCGGTCAAACCGCATAACAACATACATTGTTCCCTTCGTCATCGGTATGTTACTTGCCCGAGATTTGATCGTCGGTATCCAATACCTAGTTCAATCTCGTTACCGGAAAGTCTCTTTACTCGTTATGTAATGCATCATCCCGTAACCAACTCATTGGTCACATTGCTTGCAAGGCTTATAGTGATGTGCATTACCGAGAGGGCCCAGAGATACCTCTCCGACAATCGGAGTGACAAAACCTAATCTCGAAATACGCCAACTCAACATGTACCTTCGGAGACACCTGTAGTACTCCTTTATAATCACCCAGTTACGTTGTGACGTTTGGTAGCACCCGAAGTGTTCCTCCGATAAACGGGAGTTGCATAATCTCATAGTTACAGGAACATGCATAAGTCATGAAGAAAGCAATAGAAACATACTAAACGATCAAGTGCTAGGCTAACGGAATGGGTCATGTCAATCACATCATTCTCCTAATGATGTGATCACGTTAATCAAATGACAACTCATGTCTATGGCTAGGAAACTTAACCATCTTTGATTCACGAGCTAGTCAAGTAGAGGCATACTAGTGACACTATGTTTGTCTATGTATTCACACATGTATTATGTTTCCGGTTAATACAATTCTAGCATGAATAATAAACATTTATCATGATATAAGGAAATAAATAATAACTTTATTATTGCCTCTAGGGCATATTTCCTTCAGTCTCCCACTTGCACTAGAGTCAGTAATCTAGTTCACATCATCATGTGATTCAACACCAATATTCACATCTGTATGTGATTAACACCCATAGTTCACATTGTCATGTGATCAACACCTAAAGGGTTTACTAGAGTCAATAATCTAGTTCACATCGCTATGTGATTAACACCCAAAAGAGTACTAAGGTATGATCATGTTTTGCTCGTGAGAGAAGCTTAGTCAATGGGTCTGTCATATTCAGAGTCGTATGTATTTCGCAAATATTCTATGTCCACAATGCTCTGCACGGAGCTACTCTAGCTAATTGCTCCCACTTTGAATATGTATCCAGATTGAGACTTAGAGTCATCTGGATTGGTGTAAAAGCTTGCATCGTTTGTAACTTTTACGACGGGATCTTTTATCACCTCCATAATCGAGAAACATCTCCTTAGTCCTCACTAAGGATATTCTTGACCCATGTCCAGTGATCTACTATTAGATCAAAATTGTATTCCTTTGCCAAACTCAGAGCAAGGTATACAATAGGTCCGGTTCACAGCATAGCATACTTTATAGAACCTATGACTGAGGCATAGTGAATGACTTTTCATTCTCTTTCTATTTTCTGCAATGGTCGGGTCTTGAGTCTTACTCAACTTCACACCTTGTAACATAGATAAGAACTCCTTCTTTGACTGTTCTATTTTGAACTACTTCAAAATCTTATCAAGGTATGTACTTATTGAAAAATCTTATCAAGCGTCTTGATCTATCTTATATATCTTGATGCTCAATGTGTAAGCAGCTTCACCGGGGTATTTCATTGAAAAACTTTTATTCAAGTATCCTTTTATGCTATCCAGAAATTCTATATCATTTCCAATCAACAATATGTCTTGCACATATAGTTTTAGAAAATGCTACAGAGCTCCCACGCACTTTCTTGTAAATACAGGCTTCTCCAAAAGTCTGTATAAAACCATATGCTTTGATCAACTCATCAAAGCGTATATCCCAACTCCGAGATGCTTGCACCAGTCCATAGATGGATCGCTGGAGCTTGTACATTTTGTCAGCACCTTTAGGATTGACAAAACCTTCTGGTTGCATCATATACAACTCTTCTTTAAGAAAACCATTAAGGAATGCAGTTTTGACATCCATTTGCCAGATTTCATAAAATGTGGCAATTGCTAACATGATTCGGACAGACTTAAGCATCGCTACAGTTGAGAAAATCTCATTGTAGTCAACACCTTGAACTTGTCAGAAACCTTTTTGCGACAAGTCGAGCTTTGTAGATAGTAACACTACTATCAACGTCCGTCTTCCTCTTGAAGATCCATTTATTTTCTATGGCTTGCCGATCATCATGCAAGACAACCAAAGTCCATACTTTGTTCTCATAGATGGATCTCATCTCAGATTTTATGGCCTCAAGCCTTTTCGTGGAATCTGGGCTCATCATCGCTTCCTCATAGTTCGTAGGTTCATCATGGTCTAGTAACATGATTTCCAGAATAAGATTACCGTAGCACTCTGGTGCGGATCTTAATCTGGAAGATCTACAAAGTTTGGTAGTAACTTGATCTGAAGCTTCATGATCATTATCATTAGCTTCCTCATTAATTGGTGTAGGAATCACTAGAACTGATTTCTGTGATGAACTAATTTCCAATTCGGGAGAAGGTACAATTTCCTTATCAAGTTCTACTTTCCTCCCACTCACTTCTTTCGAGACAAACTCCTTCTCTAGAAAGGATCCATTCTTATCAACAAATGTTTTGCCTTTGGATCTGTGATAGAAGGAGTACCCAACAGTTTCCTTTGGGTATTCTATGAAGACGCACTTCTCCGATTTGGGTTCGAGCTTATCAGGTTGAAAAACTTTTTCATATAAGCATCGCAACTCCAAACTTTAAGAAACGACATCTTAGGTTTACTGCTAAACCATAGTTCATACGGTGTCATCTCAACGGATTTAGATGGTGCCCTTTTAACGTGAATGCAGCTGTCTCTAATGCATAACCCCAAAACGATAATGGTAAATTAGTAAGAGACATCATAGATCGCACCATATCCAATAAAGTGCGGTTACGACGTTCGGACACACCATAACGTTGTGGTGTTCCAGGTGGCGTGAGCTGTGAAACTATTCCACATTGTTTTTAATTGAAGACCAAACTCGTAACTCAAATATTCGTCTCCGCGATCAGATCGCAGAAACTTTATTTTCTTGTTACGATGATTTTTCCACTTCACTCTGAAATTCTTTGAACCGTTCAACTATTTCAGACTTATGTTTCATCAAGTAGATATACCCATATCTGCTCAAATCATCTGTGAAGGTCAGAAAATAACGATACTTGCCACGAGCATCAACACTCATTGGATCGCATACATCGGTATGTATTATTTTCAATAAGTCAGTAGCTTGTTCCATTGTTCCGGAGAACGGAGTTTTTAGTCATCTTGCCCAAAAGGCACGGTTCGCAATCATCAAAATGATTCATAACCAAGTGATTCCGAACATCCATCTTTTATGGAGTTTCTTCATGCGCTTTACATCAATATGACCTAAACGGCAGTGCCACAAATAAGTTGCACTATCATTATTAACTTTACATCTTTTAGTTTCAATATTATGAATATGTGTATCACACGATTGAGATCCAACAAACCATTTTTATTGGGTGTATGACCATAGAAGGTTTTATTCATGTAAACAGAACAATAATTATTCTCTAACTTACATGAATAACTGTATTGCAATAAACATGATCAAATCATATTCATGCTCAACACAAACGCCAAATAACATTTATTTAGGTTTAACACTAATCCCGAAAGTATAGGGAGTGTGCGATGATGATCATATCAATCTTGGAACTACTTCCAACACTCATCGTCAGTTCCCCTTCAACTAGTCTCTGTTTATATAACTCCTGTTTCGAGTTACTAATCTTAGCAACTGAACAAGTATCAAATACTTAGGGGCTACTATAAACACTAGTAAGGCACACATCATTAACCTGTATATCAAATATATACTCTTGTTCACATTGCCATCCTTCTTATCCACCAAATATTCAGGGCATTTCCGCTTCCAGTGACCATTTCCTTTGCAGTGTAAGCACTCAGTTTCAGGCTTTGGTCCAGCTGTGGGCTTCTTCGCGGGAGTGACAACTTGCTTGCCATTCTGCTTGAAGTTCCCTTTCTTTCCCTTTGCCCTTTTTCTTGAAACTAGTGGTCTTGTCAATCATCAACACTTGATGCTCTTTCTTGATTTCAACCTTCGTCGATTTCAGCATCACGAAGAGCTCGGGAATCGTTTTCGTCATCCCTTTCATTATAGTTCATCACGAAGTTCTACTAACTTGGTGGTGGTGACTAGAGAATTCTGTCAATCACTATCTTATCTGGAACATTAACTCCCACTTGATTCAAGCGATTGTAGTACCCAGACAATCTGAGCACATGCTGACTAGTTGAGCGATTCTCCTCCATCTTTTAGCTATAGAACTTGTTGGAGACTTCATATCTCTCAACTCGGGTATTTGCTTGAAATATTAACTTCAACTCATGGAACATCTCATATAGTCCATGACGTTCAAAACGTTTTTGAAATCCCGATTCTAAGCCATAAAGCATGGTGCACAAAACTATCAAGTAGTCATCATATTGAGCTAGCCAAACATTCATAATGTCTGCATCTGCTCCTGCAATAGGTCTGTCACCTAGCGGTGCATTAAGGACATAATTCTTCTGTGCAGCAATGAGGATAAACCTCAGATCACGGATCCAATCCGCATCATTGCTACTAACATCTTTCAACACAATTTTCTCTAGGAACATATAAAAATAAACATATGAAAGCAACAATGCAAGCTATTGATCTACAACATAATTTGCAAAATACTACCAGGACTAAGTTCATGATAAATTAAAGTTCAATTAATCATATTACTTAAGAACTCCCACTTAGACAGACATCTCTCTAGTCATCTAAGTGATCACGTGATCCAAATCAACTAAACCATGTCCGATCATCACGTGAGATGGAGTAGTTTCAATGGTGAACATCATTATGTTGATCATATCTACTATATGATTCACGCTCGACCTTTCGGTCTCCGTGTTCCGAGGCCATATTTGTATATGCTAGGCTCGTCAAGTTTAACCCGAGTATTCCGCGTGTGCAACTGTTTTGCACCCGTTGTATTCGAACGTAGAGCCTATCACACCCGATCATCACGTGGTGTCTCAGCACGAAGAACTTTCGCAACGGTGCATACTCAGGGAGAACACTTCTTGATAATTAGTGAGAGATCATCTTAAAATGCTACCGTCAATCAAAGCAAGATAAGATGCATAAAGGATAAACATCACATGCAATCAATATAAGTGATATGATATGGCCATCATCATCTTGTGCTTGTGATCTCCATCTTCGAAGCACCGTCGTGATCACCATCGTCACCGGCGCGACACCTTGATCTCCATCGTAGCATCGTTGTTGTTACGCCATCTATTGCTTCTACGACTATCGCTACCTCTTAGTGATAAAGTAAAGCAATTACAGGGCGTTTGCACTTCATACAATAAAGCGACAACCATATGGCTCCTGCCAGTTGCCGATAACTTCGGTTACAAAACATGATCATTTCATACAATAAAATATAGCATCACGTCTTGACCATATCACATCATAACATGCCCTGCAAAAACAAGTTAGACGTCCTCTACTTTGTTGTTGCAAATTTTACGTGGCTGCTACAGGCTTAGCAAGAACCGTTCTTACCTACGCATCAAAACCACAACGATAGTTCGTCAAGTTGGTGCTGTTTTAACCTTCGCAAGGACCGGGCGTAGCCACACTCGATTCAGCTAAAGTGAGAGAGACAGACACCTGCCAGCCACCTTTAAGGACGAGTGCTCGCAACGGTGAAACCAGTCTCGCGTAAGCGTACGCGTAATGTCGGTCCGGGCCGCTTCATCTCACAATACCGCTGAATCAAAGCATGACATGCTGGTAAGCAGTATGACTTGTATCGCCCACAACTCACTTGTGTTCTACTCGTGCATATAACATCAACACATAAAACCTAGGCTCGGATGCCACCGTTGGGGAACGTAGTAATTTCAAAAAATTTCCTACGTACACGCAAGATCATGGTGATGGCATAGCACCGAGAGGGGAGAGTGTTGTCCATGTACCCTCGTAGACCGTAAGCGGAAGCGTTATGCCAACGCGGTTGATGTAGTCGTACGTCTTCACGATCCGACCGATCCAAGTACCGAACGTACGGCACCTCCGAGTTCAGCACATGTTCAGCTCGATGACGATCCCCGGGCTCTGATCCAGCAAAGCTTCGGGGATGAGTTCCGTCAGCATGATGGCGTGGTGACGATGATGATGCTCTACCGGCACAGGGCTTCGCCTAAACTCCGCGACGATATGACCGAGGTGGAATATGGTGGAGGGGGGCACCGCACACGGCTAAGGTACGATCCGTAGATCAACTTGTGTTGTTGTGCCTATAGGTGCCCCCCTGCCCCGTATATAAAGGAGCAAGGGAGGAGGAGGCAGCCGGCCAAGGGAGGGCGCGCCAGGGAGGAGTCCTACTCCCACCGGGAGTAGGACACCCTCCTTTCCTAGTCCAACTAGGAGACCTTCCATGCAGTAGGAGTAGGAGAGAAGGAAAGGGAAGGGAGAAGGGAAGGAAGGAGGGGGTGCAGCCGCTCCCCCTAGTCCAATTCGGACTAGACCTTGTGGGGGGCGCGGCCTGCCCTAGGCAGCCCCTCTCTCTTTCCCGTATGGCCCAATAGGGCCCAATACTTCTCCCGGCGAATTCCCGTAACTCTCCGGTACTCCGAAAAATACACGAATCACTCGGAACCTTTCCGAACTCCGAATATAGTCGTCCAATATATCGATCTTTACGTCTCGACCATTTCGAGACTTCTCGTCATGTCCCCGAGCTCATCCGGGACTCCGAACTCCTTCGGTACATCAAAACTCATAAACTCATAATAAAACTATCATCGAAACCTTAAGCGTGCGGACCCTACGGGTTCGAGAACTATGTAGACATGACCTAGAACTATTCTCGATCAATAACCAATAGCGGAACCTGGATGCTCATATTGGTTCCTACATATTTCTACGAAGATCTTTATCGGTCAAACCGCATAACAACATACGTTGTTCCCTTTGTCATCGGTATGTTACTTGCCCGAGATTTGATCGTCGGTATCCAATACCTAGTTCAATCTCGTTACCGGCAAGTCTCTTTACTCGTTACGTAATGCATCATCCTGTAACCAACTCATTGGTCACATTGCTTGCAAGGCTTATAGTGATGTGCATTATCGAGAGGGCCCAAAGATACCTCTCCGACAATCGGAGTGACAAAACCTAATCTCGAAATACGCCAACTCAACATGTACCTTCAGAGACACCTGTAGTACTCCTTTATAATCACCCAGTTACGTTGTGACGTTTGGTAGCACCCAAAGTGTTCCTCCGGTAAACGGGAGTTGCATAATCTCATAGTTACAGGACACATGTATAAGTCATGAAGAAAGCAATAGCAACATACTAAACGATCAAGTGCTAGGCTAATGGAATGGGTCATGTCAATCACATCATTCTCCTAATGATGTGATCCCGTTAATCAAATGACAACTCATGTCTATGGCTAGGAAACTTAACCATCTTTGATTCACGAGCTAGTCAAGTAGAGGCATACTAGTGACACTATGTTTGTCTATGTATTCACACATGTATTATGTTTCCGGTTAATACAATTCTAGCATGAATAATAAACATTTATCATGATATAAGGAAATAAATAATAACTTTATTATTGCCTCTAGGGCATATTTCCTTCATCAGGCGCCATTTTTCCAAATGAGTCCCAGACTAGAAGCCTACATAGAAGAATTTGTGCCTCAAGAAAAGCTTTGTTCCGAAGTGATTTCTAGCTACTGCACCTGATTTAATGTTTGAAATGATGTTCCCTAAGTTTTTACGAAAAATATACATGTCCTATTGTGTTCATCTAGACAGTTTCCTATAGTACGTTAGCTGTGCTTTTGTGTTAAAACTAGAAGTGCTTCATATAGGACGTTAGCTGTCCTTTCATGCTCGTCCAGACAGTTTCCTATTGTACGTTATCTGTGCTTTTCTGTTAAAACCAGAAGTGCTTCCTACAGGACGTTAGTCGTGCTTTTTTGTTTAATATAGAAGTGCTTTCTATAGTACCTTAGCTGTGCTTTTGTGTTAAATATAAAAGTGCTTCCTATAGTACCTTAGTTGTGCTTTTGTGTTAAATATAAAAGTGCTTCCTATAGTACCTTAGCCGTGCTTTTGTGTTAAAACCAGAAGTGCTTCCTATAGGACGATTAGCTGCGCTTTTGTGTTAAAACCAGAAGTGCTTCCTATAGGACGTTAGCTGTGCTTTTGTGTTAAAACCATTGTTGAGGAAATCATTAACTGGTAGCTGCTCGGTTGGCTAGTGAGTAGGGGATTAATCGGCTAATTAGCAAGTTAATTGACCATTTAATCAATTAACCGGACGATTTATTGGTTTATAGGCTACTCGGTGACCCAACGAGTAGGGATTAATTTGCAAGTTAACTGATTAATCGGATGAATTCTTGAACAAGGGTTAAAACTAGAAATGCTTCCTATAGGATGTTAGCTATGCCTTTGTGTTAAATATAGAAGTGCTTCCAAAAGTATGTTAGCTGTGCTTTTGTGTAAAATATAAAAGTGCTTCCTATATAGTACGTTAGCTGTGCTTTTGTGTTAAATATAGGAGTGCTTCCAATAGTACGTTAGCTATGCTTTTGTGTCAAATGTAAAAATGCTTCCTATAATACGTTAGTTGTGCTTTTGTGCTTAAACTAGAAGTGCTTCCTATAGGACGATAGCTATGCTTTTATGTTAAAACCAGAAGTGCTTCCTACAGGACGTTAGATGTGCTTTGTGTTAAATATAGAAGTGTTTCATATAGTACGCTAGTTGTGCTTTTCTATTAAATATAAAAGTGCTTCCTATAAAGTACATTAGCTATGCTTTTGTGTTCAATATAACACTACTTCCCTACAGTGGTAGGTCAACCATGCTTCATACAATACGTCGGGTGTGCTCTTTCATGGACCTTGTTACCCGCTGCCCCGTAGCATATCATGTGTGATTCTGCAATTCTTGACAGAACGTATAGTAGCTTACAAGATATTTTTCATTTTCGGTTTTAATAACTAATTTTCATTTCCGGTATTAAAATTTCTGATGTTCTTTTTTTCAATTATAGGCCAAGGTGAAAATTGCCAAAGTTATCAATGAAATGTACACAGAACTTTTCTCGCGGTTTCAACCAGTTCTCGAGCAGAAATTGGAGAAGCTCTTTTCACTTGGTAGGGATCTTAGTGCAAAAGAAACCAAGACCAGAGACCAGGGCGTTTATTGTAACTTGCAATAGGACAACTGAAATGAAAAAGAAACTTTTTCATCACCCCCTTCAACATATTCTATGCTTCCAAGTTCTAGCACGACAAGCACTCAAAGTTCTTCTAGTAGTGGCTCGACCAGTGTCGTTCATGCCACGTCATACTCCCTGGAAAATTTAAAGGGTTGCTGCGATACCCCTGACCCATACTCCTAGAATCCATACGTCAAAGAGCAGTCCCAAATTCGTCCATCTTCACGCCTAAAATCATCAACTAAGATTAAGTTGCTACTGGAGGTGAACATGATCGACCACAACAAAGAGGACATTGATGAACAAGACAAGATTCATCTGGACAAAGTGCATAACCATCTGCACAACTGCCTTGATGGCTTGCCGGTTCATGAGCCCTTTGTGCCAACATCTAAGATGCTGGAGAGCGGGGCAACTATAATGACAGGTGAAAATTCGTGTGAGTGTTCTGTACGGATTAAAACCCAAAATTCTGCTGGAGGACCTACAGACCACAACTCTCTGACAAGCCCACTGGAAAAACTCTTGGAGGAAATAGCAAAACCTACTGCAACAGAAACATCAACCTCGCACTCTACGGTTGACAAACAATTACTGACTGGTCCAATCTCAATGGATACACTTGGAGCACATGTTTATCACATTGGGAAAACGTCACCAACTACTGCACGGTATAGCGGTTCTGATAGCGCTCACAAAAATTCTTCAACCAACACAAAGAGCCTCATTGTATCCCAACCTGCACAAAAGTTAAATATTGTCATTGAACAACGTTCTTCTTCACTGCCAGAAGCTAAGGTCCATCTTGTTTCAATTTTGAGAGATGAGAAGAACATTGCTGAAACTGAATGCACTAGAGCTATTTCCTCCCTTGCTCCTAGAGTAGCCGGCACCACTGATTCTGACAGCGGTTCTGGCACAGTACTGGACACGAGAAAAGCACTTCCATCCACTAGTGATGCTCCATTCATTACTACCACATGTATCGATGCGGAAGACAATAACATTGCAGAAGAACATGAATAATGTACCAAATAACCACGTATTGATCCCACAGACAGCGTCCCTATTACCACAACCGCACATCCGCCAGAACTGGAAACACAAATGGCAGCTCAAAAGAGGTCCTTACAGCAGTCAGAAGATCCAGGAAACAATAATACGACACTTCCTAAGAAAAGGGTTAGAATACTGGAGCCTCCACATAATTCAACAGAAATTGCAACCAATCAGTCTCTACAGGATGACAACCACAGAGGCCTCCTTGATACTGGATTCATTGATGATGATGAAATATGGTCTGACCCATCTATCTATGAACTACTTGACAGATTCCTTGAAGAAAAGAAGAAGAAACCCTTTCATAACCAAGTAGCATCCCAACAATGCCAACCTAATAATGTCTCACACTTGACCAAGAATTCAACCTCGTCATCTAGATCTTGCCTTCCTAACTATCAAGAGCCACATATGCCCAGCAGATCAGGCTCGGTGCCAGGCGGTAGCCACCTCTCACATACTTTTGATACGTCATACTCTATAGGTTTAACTCAAACTGTCTTGTCCGAAAGTTTGCCAGCAACTGCTTTGTCCCAACACTACCAACCAGTTCCTACTCTCAAAAACAACTACTACTGACGTCCTGGTGCTCAGAATAACGGCAGGTCAAACAGCAGCCAGCACTCACCTTATGCAATGAACAACCAAAGTCACAAACAGTACCACCAACAAACCCCTGTCCATAATGCCCACTACCCCCAACACAATGATGCTCAAAATAACAGCACTGCATAGTGCCAGCAACGCCAACCGCAAGAGCAGAACCATCAACAACCATGGACAAGCAAGTCTTGTGGGCAAAGTTATAGTGCCTTGCAACAACAGTTCAACAGCATGCAGTATTCCGGCCATTGTCTGCAACATTTTCCAACAAATATTCCTTCTAGCTCAACCGGTGATCCAATTGTCAGAACATTACAACTACGCATGCAGCACCAACCACAAGGCCTAATGGTCCAAAGAAACAACAATTGTAATGAGGGTCATCTAGAACTTAGTAATGGTCAAATGAACTCCGGTGGTCATGTCTTCCAGTCTCATCAACATCATTCTCAGCTAGAACAGACTCGATTCACTGACCAAGGTAATGACCATCAAGATCACTGCCAACTTTGGGAAATAAGAGATTATACAACACAGGAGAAAGAAGTGTATGAAACAATCGTCGACAATACACCAGGCATTAGTCAAAATGATAGGTAATGAATTAGTTCTTCCTGTTACAGTAATGTTCTGATCCCTTCTTTTACTACTACAATGCATTCTTCCTGAAGCTTTCAAATTAAAGTGTTTCGGCTCGATTCTTCTACTATTGCAATTGAATAATCATCAACTCTAATGTTAAATATGAAAGTCATACGATTTAAAATGCATTTATCTTTTTTGGCAGCAAGAGGATATTCTTCGTCGACCGATGTTGGGCTGATCATCCAACTTTAGGTTTGTCAATGAAGGTATACGAATATATCAACTCATTCGTGGTCGATGCTTACTCAGAGTTGTTGATGAAAGAACAATTCTACGCAACGCCAACATTTGTGCACAGGCATATAATGTACATTGACGCTTCTGTAAGTTCTTGCTTCTCATAAATAATAATAACAAACCACATTTACTACTACTACCACGCTCAGTGATGCAGCTTCAATTTTCTGCAGGATAAATTTCAAGTTCTAGGAGCAAGCATTGAACTACACAAGGAACAAATTGTAGAAAAAACTATTGGGTTCAGGCTGCCCAACAAATGCAACATCGTGAGTTCACCCTACTCACTCTATATGTCCAGTGTTCATCTTCAATTCTACCAGATTTTCTTGTTACAATGATATAACTTCCTGTTAATTGTTTTAGGTCTTAATACCCGTGAGAAAGAAACCACATTTTATCTACCTCATCATCGTGAATCTTGCAATGTGTCGCTTCGAAATTCTGTGTCCTTATATCAATTGCGACAGTATAAAGGAACACTCGGACATTTTCATTGAAAACTTGAAGAGAGCTTACCATTCTACTTACAACAACCATCCTCACACAATGGCCTCCTTTCATGTCAAACCTGTGCAGAGTGTATGTAACTCAGACAGAGAGTGAGTTTCTTTTAACTGTAGCTCTACCTCATTTACACCATGCATTTTTTTGTTCCACTACATATCCCATATCTACTGTCCGCCTTCTAACCAATAACATAATGCTCTAAAATTTCAGGGATGACACTGCTATTTACACCATGCATTTGAGGCCCCTCATTAATTTGAATAATAATTAATTTTTTATCAATAATGTAAGTTCACTCTCATTGACAACACATCAACATACGTTCATCCAAGCCAGCTAAACATTAAGGTTTACAATAAATTTTATTAGTTTGTGCGCTTATGTGTTTTGCAGATCCATATGAAACCGATGAGAGAACAACTAACTTTCAAAATGATAACATCGAACTACAACACATGCCATGTATTTGAGGCACTGAGCAACGTACTCAACAAACACAACATTCGACGTGAAAGAAGAAGATTTGGAAGAAGACGACTACTACTTAAATGTGCCTTAATTTAGATGGAGCCATCCGAACATTGTTTCAGCCATATCGACTCATGTAATCACAACAATGTTTCAGCTATTTTTGTGTCGGTCCAAGATATCTGCTATGGATCCCATTAACCACAGTTGTGCATTCAAATGGTCAAGTCTTAAATTCCTGAATAGCAAACATTTACAAATAAGAATCATATTTTTTCGAAAAGTTGTAAACATGATATTCAAGACATCAATTCCTTGCACTAGAACACCACTCAGTTCGAGTAGACATAATAAAAGAAACAATTGGAACACAGAGAAAAACACTATCGATTTTTAAGCATATGATGAAGGAGCTAAATGACTCACCTCCAGTAATGCTGGTCATAGAGGCACTGTCGTGCCTCTTATCCACGTAGAACGTGCCACTCTTACCACGGACAACTAACCTAACACACACAAGTGCGCCACCAGTTAACATAGGACCGTCCCCTCGATAGCTTAACACCGGTTCCTCTCCCAAGCCAACGGGTCATGGAAGCACGACCGTGACTCAAGTTAACGAAAGAAGATTCATCCTCTGCGATAGATGACTAAACTGAATAAAATACCAAAATAGAAGAACGACCGTGACTTCAACTGAAAAAGGTCTGTGACCTCACAAGTTTCACCGACGAGTCTCTCTCAGCAAGTAAGTGAAAGCAAAGGTTTCGAAAGAAAGACATGACCGTGCCTTTGAATAACATCGTAGATGTGCCTCTCCAAACAAACATGTCAGAGGAAGCATTTGCGAACGACAGACACAACTCTGACTCAACATAACATAGGACATGCCTCCACTAACTAGACAGACCTGACTTCACTAGCCAGACTAACTAGAAATATTACAGAACATACAACCATGACAGTGACTCATACTAACATAACGCAGTGCCTCTCCGAATTTAGTACCCAAAGGAAGGATAGCGCCTCTGCTAAACATACGACAATGCATCCAATACCTTCACGGCAATGCCTTTCAAAATCAAAGCACCACCACAATAATTGGAACACAGAAACGCAATCGTCACTAACACAATACTCCCACAACAACTCTCACACTGGATTATCGTCCCCAAAACAGACAACATATATTGAAAAAGGCAGCACAGTGAGAAAATCTGAAGAATCTTAAACACACCGAAGCTCTGCATAAAAACATGTCAAACACACAACCACAACTGTATATTCGATATAGAAACAACCATGCCAAACACACTACGAACACAAAGTGAAAGTGACGCCCCTACCTGTCAGTGTGACCATATTGAGAGAAGAACTAAAGCAGCTAGCAAACTAATAACACCAGAGCATGCCTTGCCTAAAACAAAAACAATGCATCCCTGAGCAGACGGCTGTGCGCTGCCTAGGTTCACGAAAGTGCATAGCTGAGTGGTCCTCTTAGTACATCTCATCTTATACCAACAAGTAGCAAAAAATCATAGAGGAAAATATTCTTGAAGGCACCCAATCAAGAAAAACATAATGGAACAAAAATAAACTTAAATTTCCAAACCAGTCAACTCCATCTGGTTCAAAATAAAACCACCACAATTACAAATTCATCAGTCGATGTAATATTACCCAATAGAATAACTATCAAATAACAAATTAATCACACAATCCTCAGAAACGTCCTCGCCATCTGAGATCGGGAAGACAGCGACGATGCAGGATGTCCCTCATCGATAGAAACCGGCAGTACAACTCATAGCTCACATACCCTTCCTAAAGGAAAAGGAAATGAAAACATCAATATACAAAAAATAAATAAATAAAAAGTACTGTTCTTGCAACAAAGGCAGAAACTAATGAAAATGAAATCTTCACTTACAGTAGCTCCATATTTCAGGTGATCAAAGGTAAGTGGCTTCCAATCCCAGTAGTGACGAAGAAGCTCTGGAAAATAGGACTCCAGCTTGGAGTAAGATTCATCAATGATGGCTCCTGCTAAGTCCTCCATGGAATCCCTTTCTTCACCGCCTTTTATCATGAACTTCTCTCGGGTGCCGACGTGGTACCATTCTGGAATTCTGATGAAATCTTGAAAAAGAGCATCTCTAATATTCTTGACGCCCACACTAGAGAAAGTTATACCTCTATTCTCAAGGAAATCCTTCAGGACAGGGCACTCCGTCCTGGCCTTGCAGAAGTGATAGACCAAAACATGATTCTGCATAGTCAGTTGCATGACGGCGACTTTTCTACGCCCATAACAATCCTTTCGTGTGAACTCCATGCCGAGACCAACAAACTTGTACTTCTCCTCGCGCAACCAGTCCTCGTACAAGGCAGTGATCTCCTCCACCTTGCCAGGCTTGTTGGTGTACCACACGTCGAGCTTCGTGTTACCATCGGCAACTATCGGATGGTACTTGGTGATGTTCAAAAAGTCGTCCATGGCAGCGAGCAGCAAGGTGCCAATGGAGACTCCTGAGATCCTGCGGCAAGGTTAGGGAGTGGTGAGGAGGGTGGGAACTGGTTGATGTTCTGCGACTACAATACGACGTGGAGACCTCACAAACACGGCCAGTATTTAACCTTGGCGAGGGACGTTTGAGTTCCGTACGCATTAACATGTGAACTAGGAGCAGCGTATGGACGGTTGTGCTTCCGAAGCTCATGGAATCAAGCACTTCCTAAAGTCATGGTTGTGCATAGATAATTGATACCACGGAGAAACCGAGGAGCCTCTAACTTTATTTTACGGTAACTGACACACTGAATAGTCACATCGAACAGCCACCACATCGGTCATCGATTCCTCCTTTGAACAAAGACCACCGACAGAATAATCCAATGAAGCAAACGAACAGCATGCCATACACCTTAGATCCGAAGGCCAGAACTCATCCATCCCTCATCTAGCTAGATTCACACAATCTGTCCCTCGATAGTCAAGGCTGGTTTCACGTGAGGCACGGGTGTCAGTGTCAAAACCGGTGGATCTTGGGTACGGGGTCCCGATCTGTGCGTCTAAGGCTAATGGTAACAGGAGGCAAGGGACACAATGTTTTACCCAGGTTCAGGCCCTCTCGATGGAGGTAAAACCCTTCTTCCTGCTTGATTGATCTTGATGACATGAGAATTACAAGAGTTGATCTACCACAAGATCGTAGAGGCTAATGTTGGGGAACGTAGCAGAAATTCAAAATTTTCCTACGAGTCACCAAGATCTATCTATGGAGAGACTAGCAACGAGGGGAAGAAGAGTGCATCTACATACCCTTGTAGATCGCTAAGCGGAAGCGTTCAAGAGAACGGGGTTGAAGGAGTCGTACTCGTCGTGATCCAAATCACCGGAGATCCTACTGCCGAACGGACGGCACCTCTGCGTTCAACACACGTACAGCCCGGTGACGTCTCCCACGCCTTGATCCAGCAAGGAGAGAGGGAGAGGTTGAGGAAGACTCCATCCAGCAGCAGCACAACGGCGTGGTGGTGATGGAGGAGCATGGCAATCCTGCAGGGCTTCGCCAAGCACCGCGGGAGAGGAGGAGTAAGAGAGGTAGGGCTGCGCCAATAGAGGGAGAAACTCATGTATTGGGCAGCCCCCAGGCCTCAACTATTTATAGGGGGAGGGGAGGGGGCTGCGCCCCCTCTAGGGTTCCCTCCCCAAGGGTGGCGGCAGCCCCCAGATGCCATCTAGGTGGCAGCCAGAGGGGGAGAGAGGGGAGGCGCACCTGGGGTGGGCCTTAGGGCCCATCTGCCCTAGGGTTTGCCCCCTCCCACTCTCCCTTGCGCCTTGGGCCCCTTGTGGGGGCGCACCAGCCCACCTGGGGCTGGTTCCCTCCCACACTTGGCCCATGCAGCCCTCCGGGGTTGGTGGCCCCACTTGGTGGACCCCCGGGACCCTCCCGGTGGTCCCGGTACGTTACCGGAAAAACCCGAAACTTTTCCGGTGACCAAAACAGGACTTCCCATATATAAATCTTTACCTCCGGACCATTCCGGAACTCCTCGTGACGTCCGGGATCTCATCCGGGACTCCAAACAACATTCGGTAACCACATACAAACTTCCTTTATAACCCTAGCATCATCGAACCTTAAGTGTGTAGACCCTACGGGTTCGGGAATCATGCAGACATGACCGAGATGTTCTCCCGTCAATAACCAACAGTGGGATCTGGATACCCATGTTGGCTCCCACATGTTCCACGATGATCTCATCGGATGAACCACGATGTCAAGGACTCAATCGATCCCGTATACAATTCCCTTTGTCTAACGGTATTGTACTTGCCCGAGCTTCGATCGTCGGTATACCGATACCTTGTTCAATCTCGTTACCGGCAAGTCTCTTTACTCGTTCCGTAACACATCATCCCGTGATCAACCCCTTGGTCACATTGTGCACATTATGATGATGTCCTACCGAGTGGGCCCAGAGATACCTCTCCGTTTACACGGAGTGACAAATCCCAGTCTCGATTCGTGCCAACCCAACAGACACTTTCGGAGATACCTGTAGTGCACCTTTATAGCCACCCAGTTACGTTGTGACGTTTGGTACACCCAAAGCATTCCTACGGTATCCGGGAGTTGCAAAATCTCATGGTCTAAGGAAATGATACTTGACATTAGAAAAGCTTTAGCATACAAACTACACGATCTCTGTGCTAGGCTTAGGATTGGGTCTTGTCCATCACATCATTCTCCTAATGATGTGATCCCGTTATCAATGACATCCAATGTCCATGGTCAGGAAACCGTAACCATCTATTGATCAACGAGCTAGTTAACTAGAGGCTTACTAGGGACATGTTGTTGTCTATGTATCCACACATGTATCTGAGTTTCCCATCAATACAATTATAGCATGGATAATAAACGATTATCATGAACAAGGAAATATAATAATAACTAATTTATTATTGCCTCTAGGGCATATTTCCAACAGTCTCCCACTTGCACTAGAGTCAATAATCTAGTTCACATCGCCATGTGATTAACACTCACAGGTCACATCGCCATGTGACCAACATCCAAAGAGTTTACTAGTGTCATTAAACTAGTTCACATCATCATGTGATTAAGACTCAGTGAGTTCTGGGGTTTGATCATGTTTTGCTTGAGAGAGGTTTTAGTCAACGGGTCTGCAAACTTCAGATCCGTATGTACTTCACAAATCTCTAGGTCATATTGTAAATGCTGCTTCCACGCTCCACTTGGAGCTATTCCAAATGGTTGTTCCACTATACGTATCCTGTTTGCTACTTAGAGTCATTCGGATAGGTGTTAAAGCTTGCATCGACGTAACCCTTTACGTCGAACTCTTTATCACCTCCATAATCGAGAAACATATCCTTATTCCTCTAAGGATAATTTTGACCGCTATCTGGTGATCCACTCCTTGATCACCTTTGTACCCTCTTGCCAGACATGTGGCAAGGCACACATCAGGTGCGGTACTCAGCATAGCATACTGCAGAGCCTATGTCTAAAGCATAGGGGACGACCTTCGTCCTTTCTCTCTTTTCTGCCGTGGTCGAGCTTTAAGTCTTAACTTCATACCTTACATCTCAGGCAAGAACTCATTCTTTAACTAATCCATCTTGAACACCTTCAAGATCATGTCAAGGTATATGCTCATTTGAAAGTACCATTAAGCGTTTTTTATCTATCCTCATAGATCTTGATGCTCAATGTTCAAGTAGCTTAATCCAGGTTTTCTATTGAAAAACACCTTTCAAATAACCCTATATGTTTTCTAGAAATTCTACATCATTTCTGATCATCAATATGTCAACAACATATACTCATCAGAAATTCTATAGTGCTCCCACTCACTTCTTTGGAAATACAAGTTTCTCATAAACTTTGTATAAATACAAAATCTTTGATCATCTCATCAAAGCGTACATTCCAACTCCGAGATGCTTACTCCAGTCCTTAGAAGGATCGTTGGAGCTAGCATAGCTTTAGCATCCTTAGGATTGACAAAACCTTTCTGATTGTATCACATACAACCTTTCCTTACGAAAACTGGTAAGGAAACTCGTTTTGACATCCGTCTGCCATATTTCATAAATGCAGCTAATGCTAACATGATTCCGACGGACTTAAGCATCGCTACGGATGACAAAATCTCATCGTAGTCAACTCCTTGAACTTGTTCCACATGCATGCAAAGTTGACACTCTTCCAGGATAGTGGAATTAACATTAACTAAAGTCATGACCTTTCCGAACCCACTTTTATCAAAAACATCATAAGATTGAACATACTCCAAATATGTGGGATCTAAAGTTGACACTCTTCCAAACCAACTTTCAATATTATTGCAAATACTATTATCAATCTCATATTCATCGTGGGGCTTAAATAAATTTTCAAGGTTATAAGAAGAATCACCCCAATCATGATCGTTGAAACAAGTAGTAGACATAGAAAAACTAGCATCCCCAAGCTTGGGGTTTTGCATATTATAAGCACAATAGACATCAAGAGAATTTATAGTAAAATCATTGCAATCATGCTTTTTATTCAAGGAGTTATTGTGAATCTCTTCATAAATTTCTTTATCATAATTTTCATATTCACAAATTTTGAGCAAAGCTTCATAAAGATAATCTAGTGCACAAAACTCACTAGCAATTGGTTGATCATAATTGGATCTCTTAAAAAGATTAGCAAGCGGATGAGGATCCATAGATCTTAGGTTCTTTGTTTAGCAATAAATAAGCATCTATTCCAACCAAACGAGCAAACGAAAGGGCAAGCAAAAAAAGAGAAGAGAGAGATTGGGAAAGAGAGGGCGAATAAAACGGCAAGGGTGAAGTGGGGGGGAGGAAAACCAGAGGCAAAAGTCAAATAATGTAAATGCGAGGGAGAGGGGTTTGTGATGGGTACTTGGTATGTCTTGACTTGAGCGAAGACCTCCCCGGCAACTGCGCCAGAAATCCTTCTTGCTATGTCTTGGTCTTGCCTTGGTTTTCCTTGAAGAGGAAAGGGTGATGCAACAATAGTAGCATAAGTATTTCCCTTAGTTTTTGAGAACCAAGGTATCAATCCAGTAGGAGGCTCCTCAAAAGTCCCACGCACCTACACAAACGAACAAAGAACTCGCAACCAACGCAATAAAGGGGTTGTCAATCCCTTCACGACCACTTGTGAAAGTGAGATCTGATAGAGATAGTATGATAAGATAAATATATTTTTGGTATTTTATAATATAGATGCAAAAAAGTAAAGATGCAAATAAAAGTAGATTGAAAGCAAATATGATAAAAGATAGACCCGGGGGCCATAGGTTTCACTAGAGGCTTCTCTCAAGATAGCATAAGAATTATGGTGGGTGAACAAATTACTATCGAGCAATTGATAGAAAAGCGAATAATTATGAGATTATCTAGGTATGATCATGTATATAGGCATCACGTCTGTGACAAGTAGACCGACTCCTGCCTGCATCTACTACTATAACTCCACACATCGGCCGACTCCTGCCTGCATCTAGAGTATTAAGTTCATAAATAACAGAGTAACGCATTAAGCAAGATGACATGATGTAGAGGGATAAACTCATGCAATATGATATAAACCCCATATTTCTATCCTCAATGGCAACAATACAATACATGCCTTGCAACCCTTTCTGTCACTGGGTAAGGACACCGCAAGATTGAACCCAAAGCTAAGCACTTCTCCCATGGCAAGAAAGATCAATCTAGTAGGCCAAACCAAATTGATAATTCGAAGAGACTTGCAAAGATAACTCAATCATACATAAAATAATTCAGAGGAGATTCAAATATTTCTCATAGATAAACTTGATCATAAACCCACAATTCATCGGATCTCGACAAACACTCCGCAAAAAGAGTTTACGTCGAATAGATCTCCACAAGAGAGGGGGAGAACATTGTATTGAGATCCAAAAAGAGAGAAGAAGCCATCTAGCTTATATAGGAGGAATAAGTACGTCGGTGGCTGCCCGAGGGGCCCACGAGACAGGGGCGCGCCCTATGGGGGGCGCCCTCCTATCTCGTGGAGGCCTCGGCTGCTTCTTGACTTGCACTCCAAGTCCTCTGGATCGCGTTCGTTCCAAAAATCACGCTTCCGAAGGTTTCATTCCGTTTGGACTCCGTTTGATATTCATTTTCTTCGAAATACTGAAATAGGCAAAAAAACAGCAATACGGGCTGGGCCTCTGGTTAGTAGGTTTGTCCCAAAAATGATATAAATGTGTAAAATAAAGCCCATAAACATCCAAAAGGGGTAATATAATAGCATGGAACAATCAAAAATTATAGATAAGTTGGAGACGTATCAGAGTTCTGCTCGGAAACATCAACGGCCTCTGCGGTCGGGAAGACAACGAGGATGCATCATGTCCTTCATCGACAGAACTCGGCGGCAGAGCTCGTAGCTCACATACCCATCCTAAAACAAAAAGCGGATGAGAATGAAGATATACGTCAAGTGGAAAAAGTACTATTGTTGCAGTAAAACAAAAATATAACGACAAAAAATCATAAAAAACAAAGTTTTCACTTAGAATTGCCGCATATTTCAGTTGTTCAAGGGAAAGCGGCTTCCATTCCCAGTAGTCATGCAGACCTTCTGGAAAAGACGACTTCATACTCAAGTAAGATTTGTGTATGACGGCTCCTGCCAAATCTGCCATGGAATCCCTTAGATTGCCTCCTTTGATCATGAGATCCTCTTGAAGATCGATGTGACACTCTCTTGGGATTTTGAGGAAACTGTTTGCGAGAACATCCCTATCATTCCTGACGTCGACACTAGCTAAAATTATACCTTTGTTCCAAAGGAAATCCTTTAGAGTAGCACACTCCGTCCTGGCCTTACACAAGTGATAGACAAGAACATGCTTGCACATCGCCAGTTGCATGACGGCGACTTTTCTACTACGATCAAAATAATCATCTCATGTGTACTCCAGATCAAGACCAACAAACTTGTACCTGTCCTCACGTAGCCATTCCTCATAAAGAGAAAGAATCTCTTCCACCTTGTAGGGCTCATTGGTGTACAACACCTCGAGCTTGGTATTACCATTGGCATCTATAAAGAGACGCTCAGTAGTGTTCCTGAAGTCATCCATGGAAAATAGGGTGACACGACAATGGAGTCTGACTGTGCTTCTCTTTCGAGGCGAGGATGATGGGAGCAACCCGCACTTCTTTGGAGAGAATAAGACGTGATAACCTCCCGGAATAGACCACTACTTAACCTTGGGGAGAGACGACTCAGTTACCATGCGCCCATTAAATTGCATCGGGAATGGTGTGAATGGACGGTTGTGCTTCTGCAGCTTATGAAACCATGCACTTCAAAAGTCACGGCTGCCACGCTATAATCGAGGAGCCTCTTGGTTAACTCTAGCACGGTATCTGGCACAATGAATACTAACAATAAATAGCCATACCATCGGTCACCAACACATCTTTTGACCGAGAGAACAATGAGAGGAGGCAAACAAGATGACCATGTCGTACAAATACTACATGGGGAGTGAACCAAAGTAGAAGCACGGTTCGGCCAGCACAAAAGCCACAGTGTGCCTCCACTTTGCTTAAAGACAAACCTCAGTGATATCAACGGACCTCCATCTATATGCCTGCATACCATTGAAAACATTGCCAAAACAAAAGCACGTCCATGCTTCTGACATACAGATAATTGTGCGCTATCATACATATTCCCGCCTGAACCCAATGTACATAAAAACAATGGCTCCTTGGGTCAACGACTACTTGAAAAAAATTGCATTAACAGAGTCACGAACCATGGCTCCATTCCAGATGCAAAAGTGCCTCACATTAGGAACCATCATGCCTCCCGTCAATTTGCCTCCCCCGATGTATCGACCATGCCTCTCCTGCTACAATGAACGCGCATCTAATAACATCATCACCGTTCCTCTCCTAAAGACACACCCAATCATACTTGATTAAACATGTGATTAAAAAAATTAAAACACAGAAGCACGAGTATGCTTTTCAGCATGTATAATTGTGCCTCACAAAAAGTATCTAAGGCAGGATAGGCACGTAAAATACTCTGCTGGGAGGCAGCACAGCTGGACAACTATAATGGGAGGCAGCTGGATGAGTCAAACATCTCGTGTCCCCATAACACCTCGGAATGCACGCACACCATCTACAACCAGCATTCATTCCATTTCGCAGAATAAAAAATAAAACAAGAAGTACTCATTACTACTCTTGCTCTCTCTCGTATCCTTTATATTCAATAAGCTCCGACTCCCTCAGCCACATCACAACTCATTTGCCTTCTCTATCGCCTGCTTCTAGGGTTCATGCTTCTTCTCTGTCGCCTACTTCTAAGGTTCGTGCTTCTTCCCAGCACATAATCGATTAATTTCCAAGCCATGCTTCTCTCGTACATTGCTGGCCGTGGGTGCTTTCCCTAAGCTTCCCATCACAACCCATCTGCCTTATCCGTCCGCCTACTTCAAGGGTTCGTGCTTCTTCCCTGCACATAGTCTCATTTCAAACAAGTTATTGTAGAGTTTTTATTGGGTCTCTCGATTAACTTCTAAGTCGTACTTCTCTCGTAGATTTGCTAGCGGTGTGTGCTTGCCCTAAGCTTCCCCTACCCCAATCTCCATTCGTCAACCCTCGTTCTTCTTCTCTCCCGGGTAAAAAGCATATGCTTAAGCAGCATGCTTCGATCCGTATTTATGTTTTACGTCTTGGTTTTTCATTTGATAGTTATTGAAGCATCAGATCCGGTACAACGACTTCATTCTCTAAAGGAATATAAAAACCATTTGAAAATCTAAACAAGTGTTCTAAACTCTGTCATACTGCTTTTCTGGAAGGAGTAGACGAGAAGATTTCTAGTAAATTTGTAGTTGTTGTCTGCCTTCATAGGGATATTTTAATATGGCTAACATAGTTGAAGCTAGTCGTTGTCTACCTTCAACGTTGAAGCTTGTTTTCAAATTGTTATGATATTCTTGTTTTCTTAACATAATTGTTCTCAATTATTTAGATATGATTTGCCCTACCTTCCGCCAGCCAAGCGGACCTTGCGAACCACACCCTGAAGTTCTCTAGGAGTTTGAGGTTATTCTTGATGAAAATTGCTAGAGCCGCATGGTTAGTAAGCATCACTAACATATTAGTTGCTTACAACATAGTAGAAATCGTCACTGTTACTCATACCCCCTTGCACCTACACTAGGTTCCCCTGCTGTCACTTCTTCGCACCTGCCTTGTGTTTTCATTTTCCATTAGTTTGCTTGCCTATGCCCTGATTAATATAGTCCATTAGTTTTGCCTGCCTATGTCTTGATTACTATAGTGCATCTTCAGTTCTAATTAAAATTAGTCAACATATGCTAAAAATCTGTATACATTAATTCATAATACCATTATGTTGTTATCTGTAATTCTTATCAAAAATTCATATCCAATTTAAGAAAACTTTTAACATTAATAGTACGTGAGTTCAAAGTTATACTTACAGGTTGTTGTTTTTACTATTTTTCCAGTATGTACCTTGTAATATCAGAGCTTTTCTCGTTGACTACATTGACGAGAGGAAGGAAGAAGCAAGAAAATTGCGTAAAGCGCAGATAGACCCAGCCCTTCTTACACATGAAGGAAGGTCTTACAATGCTTTATTTAAGCATAGGGCGAACTACACAAAGTTCTACGGTGGTGAGTGGAACACCTTTGCCGATGATTATGAACTTCGTGCTGGAGACCGCATAGAATTTGAAATACCACACGAGGGTCTCAATCTCGAAATACAAACATATCGCAATGACAAAAGGCTGCTTCCATTACCCCATGTTGGTACTATTTAATATTATAAACTTATCTTCTTTCGCTGTATTTTGATATGCATGCATCAAACTGAATAATATTAACCCGTGTTACATAAAACTTTATCTAACCTTAAAATCTTGTTCTTTTTCTAGCTCTCGACGACCTTTCTTCTGACGATTTCGGCCATGTTCACTGTTGTGTCTACTCTAAGGATATTGAGCTTACCTACAACTAGACACGATTCTTTCTACAACGCCTTTTTGGAGATACTTTCATTCATTGTCGTCCATTTGTACACGTCTCGACTCCCACTAACACCAAAGACTACGCTGTGGTTGGTTACATCTGTCCTTGTTAAAATACCAAACGTATTTTCCTCATATATAATATAAACAATATTGACGAAATCTTGCTTATATGTAAAATTATAAAGAACCTATTTATTCAAACCTAAAACAAGAAAACTTTTGTTGTTCTCTTAATATGTTGTTTTATCTGTTTACACACAAACCTGAACATGCCAGGAATTATATTACTTTCAATTTGGAATTTCTTAATGTTTGCACACTCACCGTATTCAGCCATTCTTTTATTTATTGTCCAAGTGGCAATTCAACGGTTTTAATTTCTATTTAATTTCGATTTCTTCTAGAAAATTCTGATGAGCGTTGTCTCAACACTGAAGAGATGGGTGGACATGCCAACCAATGGCACGGTGACCCTTGAAGCTCTTGATGAACCTACCCATGTCATCACTCCTTCGTCGTACTACATCTGCAAAAACGACAGCAGGATGGTAATAGAAAAGTCTTCTTTCAAAGACTTCATATCAGCTACATCCTTTGTTGAAAAGAACGTTGTTCTAATCACTTTCAAAGAGCGCCATGACCGTTCTGTGTCCATCATCATTCAATGCATTCTGTAGATTCCGTTGGAACCGGCACCTAAAATGGAAGCAAACAGTGTATCTCCTAGGATGTTCAGCGCTCATTTCAAGATGATGCCTCCCAGGAGCAAAAGACTGGTTAAAATAAGTTTGCTAGTTAGGATGGTAGAGTAATGTAACTATTATGGACCATGTGCTTGCTTGAACTATCCAAATGATCTTTTGGAACTTATGTAGCTCCTATGGACCCTCTACTCACTGTTTCAACCATCGGAATGATCCTTTACAACAAATGTTGTTTGAACTGTCAGAATGATTCATTGCAAAAATGTAGTTCCGATCCTTTGAAAAGTTCACTATTCAAAAAAACCAAAAAACAGAAAGAATCATTTTCAAAAATCAAATGAAACACGAATCAGTTTTTGATCCAAAACCTATAGCAATGCCATGTTATCAAACTTATTCAAACGATCTACTGAAACATATCTCAATTTAAAACTAAACATGACTCCATTTTCAAGTGCAAACTATGTTTACTTCACCAACTTTTCATGGACATACATTTGTGCACCAAATAATGTAACAACAGTGCCTCCCTAACCAAGGAAAATTGTTAATTGAAAAAAACGTTATCACAACAAAGGCACGACCATGCATCTGCTGAGTGTTCTACATTTCACATGACTACTTTCACAGCCAAAGATGGAATACACACATATGGATCACGCATGTAGCACGCAACGAATAAAAAAATTCAAAGAACAAGGTAAGTGAAAATCTTTAAAAAAACAGATAAAACAAACGCCTATTTCCGAAAATCTATGCCTGGAACCACCGGGTGACTAGAAACTGCTCTTTGGCGGTTTCCTTTTTTGCACGATAAAGGATCCCTTTCACTTTTCCGACTCCATTTGCATCCTCTTCCTCGAAAGTTTCTTGCCGACCATAGTTCACCACCGCACACCACCAGCCATGGACGATGGGAAACTAACAACATTCACCGAGCAGATCACTACCCACGGTACAATCATGCTGGAGGTGGTGTACACCAATGACCCAAGGACCGTGGAGCGGATCATCAAAAAGTACGAGGACTGGCTAAAGGAGGAGAAGAACAAGTTCGTCGGCCTCGACCTCGAGTACACACGTAAGAGCAGTTACATATGACAAGGGATCATCATCGTCCAACTTGCCATGTGCGAGCATGTCCTTGTATACCACTACTGCAGGTCTGAGCGCTCCCAGGCGTTAGTTGACTTCCTACAACGGAAAGCGGTAACTTTCACCAGCATCGACACCAAGAACGACAAGACCATGCTTGCCCGTGCATGGATCAAAATTCCAAACGAGCACCATGTCGACATCCAGAGGCTATTCTGCATCAAGGGTGGTGGAGAAAGGGACGCCATGGCTGACCTTGCAGCGGCCATCATCGACCCCTCATACAAGAACATGAAGAAATCATTCCCAAAGGAGAAGCACCAGTTCTGGGAGTGGAAGCCACTTTCCCCGATACACCTTGAGTACGCGGCAAAGGACGGGTATGTTAGCTATGAGTTGTACCGTAGAATCCTAATCATCAAGAATGGGCTACGTCACCTCCAATAACAACTAGTGAAAGAAAGACTCTGCCCATGTAAGAACAAAGACGAGGGATCTTCCAGTGGCTGGAAGCGCTGGAAGGGAAACACTGGTTGGTAAATTGTGAGAAAATGAATCGTGTCGTGATTGATTGATCTGCCGTGATCGAGGGATCGGGTGCGTGGCACAACTATTATGATAATTTAGGTTGAATGAACCCATGTTGTAAATATGTTTGTTGTTGCTCAAAGATGTTGTCTGTATTGTATTACTATTTTACGTCTGAACTTTGAACACAGTGCTATGTCCCAGTATTGAGCAAGCATATATTGTATCCATGACTACAGAATGAGAGATATGTCGCACGATATTGTATTATAATTTTCATACTCAACCTTTACAAGATGCATCATGCATTTTACAAGAATATGTGATGGTATCGTTGTAAACATTCAGTAGAATGCTTATTCAACATTGGCATGAACAATTCATAAATATTGTAGAAGAACATTCGGTACACAGACGCAAGGGACAAGAACTTTGTTACTTTGACCACATTAAAAAAAATTAAAATCACACAACACAACCATTTCACATCAAACACTACTCCGTCCATTCACAACATCCTTGCTATTGCACACAAGTTCCTCTCCGTACACCAGTTCTCCACGATGCCACAAAACTACACTACCGTGTCCAACTGACCTATGTACAACCGTGGCTCTCTAAGTGTCAACTCAACCGATGCCTCTGGTGCCACGCACCCGTGACCCTAGAGACTTCACAACTGTGCATCCACAACCGAGCCTCTCTAACCAAATATTAGGACCGATGCCTTTGCTGCCATACATCCGTGCCTCTAGACACTTGACAGCAGCAAGAGGGTTCAAAACCGTGCATCCACACAATCGTGCTTGTACTGACTGCACTTCGGTGCCTCTGTTTGCTCGATCGACGTTCCTCACATGAAACCCGCAGTAACTCTATGTGCTCCGCGCGCGTGATCGCCCGTGCAACTTTGGTGCTGCACACGCGCTCCTCTCAGTGTACCCGTGCCTCCGCACAACCGTGCTTGTACTGACTTCAATTACGTGCCTCCATTTGCTCAATCCACGTGCCTCACATGAAACCCACAGTAACTCTACATGCTCCGCACGCATGATCGCCCGTCCAACTTTGGTGCTGCACACACGCTCCTCTCAGTATACACGTGCCTCCACACAACCATGCATGTTCTGACTTCAATTTCGTGCCTCCGTTTGCTGAATCCAGGTGCCTCTCACATAAAAGAGATGCACAGCCATGCCTCAGAGTAAACAACACACGTGCCTCTACTGTATTTATAACTATGACCACAATTAAATAACATCCATCCAAAAAAACATCTTTAAAAGAGATGCACAGCCATGCCTCTTCTACAAACGAACAACAGCAATGAACAGTTAGGTTCATGTCGTCTCATATATCTAAATAACATTAAACCGCAACATAGATTTTTAATCGAAATCCATTATGTTCAAAGGCTATAACTAACATCACTGTAGCAGAAGATTGAAGATAACAACAAGCCCCCCCCCCCCAACACGCTGTTTGAAAGTTATCAGCACCAAGCTGTTTACTTCAATAGACGATGCCTGGAGAAAATCACTGAAACCTTCCTGTTTGAACACCATTCTATAACCCAAACCTTCCTGTTAAAACGCCAGTCCTAGGAAAAGTCACAAACTCCTTCAAACTCCTCACAACAATACCAGGAATAACCTGACAAAAACATCAAGCTATCAGAAATAGAATAAAAATTCAAAACTATAAATAGAAGAGGTAATAAAAATAAATAAATAAATAAACAGAAACAAAGAAAAAATAATGGAAAAAATCTGACCATATGATGACCATTAACATTCATGGAATCAATCCTGTGAACAAAAGGACAACACGGTATGTACTCATCATCAAATAGTTGACACCTCATGAAATACATCTGCTGATAATTAAGAAAAACACCACGGGTGTAATAACAACTCCCAACAAGTTCCTTCTCAGAGTCGCTCAAACCATGTAGAGCTACAAAATATAATTACACAGGCTCAAGGGAGTAGAAAAATTAAAATGTACAATAAAACAATATAAAAATTTCCTTAAAAGTAAACCTTACCAATAGACGATAAAGGAGACAACGCATCTCCAGGACCAACACGATAAAAATCAATACCAATCCAAGTTCCATATTGTTCAAGCCTAATGGTCATTATATCACGAGGACGAACACCATAACCACTGACCAATCATTCCCAGGAAGGACCATGGAATTTGCTCCTCACCCGACCATGACTAAACAGAACACCATACAAATAACCCTCATTGCACTGAAGAGCAAGATCAGTATCTTTGTCACCCCTCCTTATGGCTAAAGCCCTACACTCCTCGATGCAACGAGCAAGATGAGCTCTAACACTGCACGGAACATATTGCACAACAAATCAAAACAAGGATCATAATCAAAATCTAAACAGCATGGGCAGCACCAAAAGAAATAAGCGTGTGTTCCATTGAATAATTATAAAATGATTTTCTTACAACACGCCTCCAACAACGCCGATCCAGGACCACACTAAACCCATCTATAGAAGAATCAACAGAAGAACACGGGCCACCAGGCATACGGCAAAAAGGACAAGCCATAACTGCAAGGAACACAATGGTTATCAAGAACTAATCCCACAAAATCCAGTTGAAACTTGACATCTGATAGTGTTGGTAGTCCCCACCCGTAACTACCCCATAAATCTCCATATCTCGGAAATATAATGGGAACAAAAAGAGAAACAAGAAAGGGAAACAGGGAACCCACAAAGGCAACCAGTAGGGAACGATGATATCGCAAAGGGGGAAGCATGCTCGACGCTAAAGAAGGACCGCCGTAAGAGCAGGCAACAAGCACAACAGCCGGAACAACTGCCGCCATAACCATGAAACAAGAGCAGCGGCCGCGACGGGCGGAGACGACAGCAAAGAAAGAACAGTGCGTGACGAGGGTTCGCCCACACCAGAGAGAAACAGATCTCAAAGCAGATCAAAATGTAAAACAAAACATTAAAAGTATAAGGACTAAAGTGAAAAAAGGAAAAACCAGAAAGGGAAACTAGAAACCGGAAATCACGGGAGAAGCCATGCGCGTGCCAAGTGTCATGCGCGGAGCGCATCGGAAAATTCTCAGGAGCACTCCGCACGTGACACTTGGCGCGCGGGGAGCGCTCCCCGACTAATCGTTGCAGGGAGCTCTCCTCAATTAGTGATTTCGGGATCCACCTGGGATCGCGCGTCTGCCGCACTATCACGCAGATTTCCTTTGGATTGCACGCCGTTGCTGCCATCTGGATCCGCCTGGGATCCAACGCTAGTTTTGTCTTCATTTACTTGCATAAAATGACACACTGAATCTGCACACTTAGCATCAAAATTTTCTTCGGAACTAGTCATATGATCAACACTATTTAACTCTCCCATGTGATCTGGACTAGGCATATAATCAGGAAGAAGTACAATTTCTGCACGAAGTAAGGCTCCAACATTGGGGTGAAGTTTGGCAAAGGGAAAAATGTTTCATCAAATATAAAATCACGAGAAATATATATTCGTCTAGTAGCAATTTCAAGGCACTGCTATCCTTTGTGGAGATTACTATAGCCAAGAAAAACACATTATGTGGAACGAAACTCAAGTTTATGGCGATTGTATGGAAGAAGATTGGGATAGCAAGCACATCCAGAAAATTTGAGGGAATTGTAGTCTGCCTTGTGGTGGAACAATTTTTCCAAGGGAGTGATGTTAGCAATAACTTTGCTAGGAAGACGGTTGATAAGATAAGTGACTGCAATAAAGGCTTCATCCCAATATTTTAGTGGCATTGATGCATGAGCAAGAAGGGATAAACCTACTTCGACAATATGGCGATGTTTACGCTTGGTAGAGCCGTTCTATTGATGAGCATGATGACAAGATACATGAGGAGCAATGCCAATATCGTGAAAGAATGAGTTGAGTTTTTCATACTCCCCTCCCCAATCACTTTGGATTGTAATGATTTTTCTATCAAACTGACGCTCAACAAGTTTATGAGATTCTTGGAATACGGAGAGAACTTAAAATTTGAACTTAAGCAAATATATCCAAGTAAATTTGATAAAATCATCAATCAAACCAACATAATATTTTTTTTCTTCCAACAGAATATCTTGCATGACCCCATACATCACTAAAAATAAGTTCCAAAGGAGCATGAGACACACTATTTACCTAGGATAAGGAAGTTGGCAACTTTTTCCACATTGACAAGCATCACAAACAAACTCAATATTTTGACTAGATGACAATGGAAGATTGTCTTTATTCACTACATGCTTGACTATGACTGAAGAAGGATGTCCTAATCTTTGCCATCTTGCCAAGGAGGGCTTGACGACAGAGTAAATGTTATATGACGCTTTCGACTAAATGCTCTGGATGTGATGGGATACATGCCTCCAATGCATCTACTATGATGAAGGAGCTCCCTCGTTGCTCGGTCCTTAATAAAAAATACATAGGATGAGTTTCAAAGAAGACATTGTTATCAGCGGTCAAACGAGACATAGATGCAAGATTTTTATCGGCTTGTGTAACATGAAGGACATCTTTAAGAAGTAGATCACATTCAGGAGTAGGGGAATTAATCGATGCTTGACCAATATGATGTATGTCCATACCTCCACCACTAGCAGTGTGAATCTGGTCATTGCCGAAGTATTTCTCCCTCATGGCCAGCTTCTCTAGCTTGTTGGTGTCATGATCAGTAGAACCCGAGTCTGCGTACCAGATAGTGCCATCTCCACCACCTTGCTCCCTCATTGTAGCCGCAACGAGACATGAATTAGGGACATAGTCCTCGTCATAATGATGCCAGCAATCCATGACTTCATGGCCTGCCTTCTTGTATAGCTGACATTGAATGCAGTTGGAGAAGGAAGATCTAGAGGAGGTGGTTTTGTTGGTGTAGCCACCTCCTCCAGAGCGCGTGGGAGCGTTGTTGCTGATGAAGCCGCCCCCACAAGAGCACATGTTCTGGCTGTTGTCGCACCCGCGTTTGTCGCCATTGCTACTGCAGCCCCGCCCTTGCTTATCGCGCCCATGGCCTGCTCCACGACCACGTGAAGTGTTGTTGGCAGAGGATTGGTGGATGTTCGTCCCATGAAGAAGATTGACGCGGGCATCGAAGCTCAGCAGCTGGGTGAAGAGTTCCTGTACAGTCACAGGCTCGACCTGTGCTGCAAGAGCCTACACGACCGGGCTCTAGTCGAGGTTGAGGCTGGCCAGGACATGGGAGACGATCTCAACACTGCCTAGTGCTGCTCCCGTGCATGCAATCTCATTAGACAACATATTAATCTTGGCAAGGTACTCAGTCATGGTTAGGTTACCTTTTTCAGATTTGTGAGCTCTATTCGAGTGTTGATGGCTTGGGCTTGGGTTTGGGCGGCAAATGTGGTGTGGATCGCTTCCCACACCTTCACCGGAGTCTCCAAAGTGACGACATGTCCAAGAATCTCGCGAGACAAGGAGCCCATCAAGAAACCTTGAACCTGCTATTGTTGAGCGTACCAGAGATAGCTTGTGAAGTTTGTAATCTGTTCCTCCATCCCATCCTTGGTGATGGTGAGAGTTTCTGATGGTGCCTAGCTCGTCGGATCGAGGTCGTGCACCATCTGGGCACCCTTGATTTTTGGCAGTACGATGGCTTTCCACATGAGAAAATTGTTCCTCGTGAGCTTCTCCTGCTGTGGTGATCCAAGGGACATGGCTTGAGAACTACTGGATGAAGGGGCGAAGGTGGATGTGGATGCGAGGGAGGTGGTGAGCACACTCATGGTGCTGGGTTGGGTAGAGGCGAAGTCATGGCGAGGTTTTGGGGAAGGCTAGATGCGATCTCTTCTCGATCTAGGAAGAAGATGCTCTGATTACCATGTAAATATTGTGGGAAGCATTGAACCCTTTTCTCGGGCTGCGATTGTATTTATATTAGGGATGTCATGTCTTACAAGTCTGACGATCGAGAGATTGATCGTGAAGTTACAGGAGAAGGTCGGTACAGGAGGAGATAAGCGCAAGTAGAGATATGAGAGGATTATAAGTTAAACACTAGTCCTATCTCAATACGACAATATTCTAACACCTTTATCTACAAGCCAGATGCACCTCGCGCTGCTACTCCCGAAGCAGATCCCGAAGCCCATGTTGTGTCTCCAACTCCTGATTTGGCCTCAACCATCGCTCGCTCTCCTTCTTCGAACAGTTTGAGTTCTGATTCCAAGGATTCTTCGAACGAGTAGTTCCTCGTATGCATTCTCTTTCCTTTTTGACACTTGTTGACAAAAAGGGGGAGAAGAACATCGAGTGATAGATAAGTGGGTTATTTGCAGGGTGTTTCCATTCGGCATTTGCTTTCCTGTTGAACTATTTGGTTTTCGTCAAACAATTTGCTTTTGGAACTTAAAGCACCGCCTGTGGTGTTGGAACACTTGGTCATCATGTACAGTTAATAAATCCCCTTGCAATGCCATTTGCTTCCAATTATCTATTTGCAGGTGCTATCGAAAGCTTACTTCCTTGCAATAATTATCCTCGATACTTATTTATAGTGTAGGGAAAGTAAAAGCATTCAAGGAGAAGTGGAAATCTTGCTTCTCTGGAAGAGATATTTTACTCCTTGAAATTATGTGTTCTTTGGTTAGATATTCTACAATGATTATCCTTCGCGATCTAACCTTGTAGGAGAAGAAAGTTAGCTTTAGATTAATCCTCTTATGATTCAAGAGAAAATTCCTTTTATCTATTGAGATATTTTTTCTCGCATATATCCTTTGTTTCATCCTAGTTGCAGGAAAACATCGTCTGAAGCATATCTACTCCAAGCAATATCCCAATATTTCCCTTGCTCTCATTATCCTCGAGTATCTAACTTCTAGGGAACTTATATCTTGTGTGGATTCAAACCGTGTTCTGAGAAAACCTTCATGGCTTATTCTTTGTCACAAAATATTTCAAAGTACTCACTCTATCTAACAAATCTTTTTCAACACTGTGTGTGACAGGAAATACCTTAGACACAATTGAGTGCATTGTAAGAGACTACAAAGAGATTTCTTGTCAATGTCACTCATACGAAGATTTATCTCACTACCATCCGGTTTATCTCCAAAGCATACCTTCAGGGGGAGCGTGTTTTATCTTCGTAATTATCTCTCATCTTTCGCTATCCTTTGCACTCCATTATCTATCTTCCAATGTGTTCCATTTTGTCAACAATTGTCCAAAAAGGGGGAGATTGTTGACAGAACCAGGCATGGACTAATTTATTTGCTAGTGCATACAGATAGGAATAGTCCATGTAGAACCGAAGAGAATGTTGTCTCTGATGTAAAGTTCGAGGAACTTCACCAAAGAATATCTATGTTGTAGAGAAGAATGAGCTACATCTATTGAGAACATGTAGACGAGAAGTTTGGTGTGAAGGAGTTAATACCTCAAAAAATTATTGCTGAAGTGAAGCAATTGGTTCAGAGATTTTGTCCAAAGAAAATTGAATGTTGTGAATGGAAGTCAAAGACAAAGTGAAGACGTAGTATTCATTTCATTGTTCTTCTTTCGTTCATTGAGTCATATGACCTCTGTACTATTAAGAGGGGTATAGGTTATCGAAGCTTAGATCTGTTGTGATGCTTAGCCCAAAACCTATGCGAGACTAGGAGAAATCTCTTTATGCTTTGAATGATTACCTGGCAGCAGTAGACGTTGTTCTTCGTGTTGCAGGAGATATCTTTCAAACTCAGGAGTTAGCATTACTTGCTCCACAAGGAATGTTACCATTGTGCTCAATTTCGGACCGTTGGACTTGTGTCGTTTGGCCATTGGCTGCTGCACATGTCCAATTTGGTCATTTCTCTTAAGGAAAGGTTGCGGCTATAAATAGCTACCCCGCTCCAACATTGCATGTTGGATGCTCCGCTTAAGATTTCTGAGAAGATTGATTGAGCATCCCCTCTCCGAGTGATTTGAGTTTAAGATCCACCGAGAGAAAAATCAAGAGCCCAAAACTTAGACAGTGGTTGAACATCATAGTTGTTCTGAGTTAGAGTTCTTGTACCTATTACTCTTGAGAGTCGTGCACTCTCTAGACGGATAGGTGTCAGCACGAGTGTTGAAGAGTTGTTGTCTTCACCGAGCAAGATCTTCAGCAACCAAGAGTCATTGTGGTCCGCGAAGGTCAGTCGAAGGTTTGGAGATCGCCAACAAGTATCTACCAAGAGTGAAATCAACTAGAGTCTGATTAGCTCTGAGTTGAAGGAGAATAGGTTGAGGAGAGTCTATCTTCTGTGTTAAATCACAACCCCTCCAACCAGACATAGCCCTTTGGCAGAAGGGCGAACTGCTCTACCAAATCTCTCTGTCTCCATTGAGCACCACTAGTTCAATCTATTTTACTGCATTACATTCAGCAGTTTACTTTCCTGCTCTGTGATGATAGTTTCTCTGATCATTCTTTGACTGTTGCATATCATTCATTGCTATCATTTCTGTCATTCCCATCTGTTATTAGTTGCTCATCATGTTGCATTCTCATCATTCATTATAGCCATCCCAGTCATGTGAATTTGTCCTCGCACTTATACTATTTAGACTGTTGTGTTTATCCCTCACAGTACACACCTTGTTTTTCTCTCATGCTTTTGTATCTGTTCACATGCTACATTACCATCGTTATTATCAAACATGTTATATCCTTTGCTTGCTCTATTATTGCTTCCTACCTTGATACTTTTGTTCCTCGGTAGCATGCTTGATTGAGTTCTTGTCTACCGAACCTTATTTCTGCTGCTGTGTTTGGGATAAGTTCAAAACATTCGCAAGAATTTTTTAATCTCCCATTCACCCTCCCCCCCCCTCTGGTCGATATACTCTCAGTCCTAACAGTACTAGTACTTAAAGTGGTGATTTGCTTTATTATACTAATGGATTCACGAAGGTTTTGTTGAGTTTTGTGTGATTGAAGTTTTCAAGTTTTGGGTGAGATCACAATGGATGAAGGAATGAGGAGTGAAAAAAGCCTAAGCTTGAGGATGCCCATGGCACCCCAAGGTAATATTCAAGGAGAACCAAGAAACTAAGCTTGGGGATGCCCCAGAAGGCATCCCCTCTTTCTTCTAACAACCATCGGTATTTTTACTTGGAGTTATATTTTTATTCGTCACATATCATGAGTTTTGCTTGGAGCGTCTTGTATTATATGAGTATTTTCTTGTTTTTCTTTTTAGTTTTTCACAATCATCCTGGCTGGACACACCTATTTGAGAAAGCCATAATGTTTCTATGATTTATTAGAATTGCTCTATGTGCTTCACTGAATTTTTTTGAGTTATGGAATTGCTCTAGTGCTTCACTTATATCTTTTTAGCACGGTGGTGCTTTAATTTTTAACGAAATTGTAGGATTGAAACTATGTCTAGAGGGGGGTGATTAGACTACTTGACCAAATAAAAATCTAGCCTTTTCCCGATTTTAGTTCTTGGCAGATTTTAGCCACTTAGCACAAGTAAAGCAATCAACCTACACATGCAATTCTAAGAGTATAGGAGTAGAATGTAAAACAATTGCATATGAAGGTAAAGGGAGGAGTTTGAGGAGGAAAACTCAGCATTGACACGGAGATTTTTTATCCGTGGTTCCGATAGGTGGTGCTATCATACATCCATGTTGATGGAGACTTCAACACACGAAGGGTAACCGTTGCACGAGTCCACGGAGGGCTCCACCCACGAAGGGTCCACGAAGAAGCAACCTTGTCTATCCCACCATGGTTGTCGCCCATGAAGGACTTGCCTCACTCAGGTAGATCTTCACGAAGTAGGCGATCTCCTTGCCCTTACAAACTCCTTGGTTAAACTCCACAATTTTGACGGAGGCTCCCAAGTGACACCTAACCAATCTAGGAGACACCATTCTCCAAGAGGTAATAGATGGTGTGTTGATGATGAACTCCTTGCTTGTTTTTGCTTCAAATGATAGTCTCCCCAACACTCAACTCTCTCTCATAGGATTTGGTTTTGGTGGAAAGAAGATTTGAGTGGAAAGCGACTTGGGGAAGGCTAGAGATCAAGATTTATGTGGTAGGAATGGAATAGCTTGACCTCAACACAAGTGTAGGTGGTTCTATCTCAGAAAATATATGTTGGAAGTGTAGGCATGTTCTGATGGCTCTCTCCATGAATAAAGAGTGGGTGGAGGGGTATAAATAGCCTCCACACAAAATCTAACCATTACACACAACTTACCAAACTCAGTGGGACCGAATCGTGAAACTCAGTCAGACCGATTTAGTTCATAATGTGACCATTAGGAACTTCGGTGGGACTGACATGTCAACTCGGTGGGACCGATATCGTTAGGGTTAGGGCATAACGTAATCTTGGTGAGACCAAATTAAACAAACTCGGTGAGACCGATTTTGGTAATAGACAAACAGAGAGTTGGTCACGCAAACTTGGTGGGACCGATTCGCTCATCTCGATTGGACCGAAATGTTACGTAAGGGAAACAGAGAGTTTGCATTGCAATCTCGATAGGACCGATCGCTCATCTCGGTTTGACCGAAATGTTACAAAGGGAAATAGAGAGATTACAATCCCATCTCGGTGAGACCGAGATCCCTATTGGTGAGACCGAAAAGACTAGGGTTTTTGGCAATGGCTATGTCAACTGAACTCGGTGGCGCCGGATAGAAAGTTTTGGTGGGGCCGAGTTTGACTTTTGGTTTGGGACATATGTGGATGTGAGAAAGTAGTTGAGGGTTTTTGGAGCATATCACTAAGCACTTTGAGCAAGAAACTCAGTAAGCAACACCTCACCCCCTCTTGATAGTATTGGCTTTTCCTATGGACTCAATGTGATCTTGGATCACTAAAATGAAATGTGTAGAGTCTTGTGCTTTGAGCTTGAGCCAATCCTTTTGTCCTTAGCATTTTGAGGGGTCCATGTTTCTCATCCATGCCATGCCAAACATTGAGCTTTCCTGAAATATTTATCTTGAAATAGCGTTAGCTCAATGAGCTATATATTGTTAGGAATTACCAAAACCACCCAGGGATAGTTGCACTTTCAATCTCCCCCTTTTTGGTAATTGATGACAACATATAGATCAAAGCTTCGACAAATGATAATAAGATTGAAAAACATCGTCGCTTTGAGAAGTATGTGATAAGCAAGAGCTCCCCCTAAATTTGCGCATTATTTAAAATTTGCTTTGGACTCCAAATGCACAATGTGTTAGGATCATGGGTTACTCTTTCATGTCACATACATCTTGGTGGAGCGCTTAAAATGATAATAATTGAACACATGCACTCATCACCAAGCAAAGTGAATGATCATATAAGGATATAAGAGATAATATCATCCAACAAGCATTAAGGGTAGCATATGATCAAACACATGATCAAACAAGTAAACAAGTAGCTCACAAGCACACAACCAAGAAGTTCAACCAAAAATAAGAGAGATACAAAGGAACACTCTCCCTCAAAGCTTATGATCTATACATTTTCTCCCCCTTTGGCAACAAGTTACCAAAAAGTTCAAAGAATGCATAGTGCTAAACGACTCTCAGGCTTGGTCTTCATGAGCTAGCGTAGAGATGAATCCAAGGACGAAAGCGTCTGTAGATGTAGCTGGAGCTGGTGGAGTGTCTATTGGAGCTGGTGGTACAGAAGTTGTGGCTGCTGGTGTAGATGTAGTAGCTCTAGTATCTGGAACAAGCACTTGAGTAGATCTCTCTCCTCTGGGCACTCTAGGAAAAGCATCTGTAGTAGACTTGCCCTTCTTCTCCTCCACTTCCTCCTGAAGTTGCTCAACTGTAGTTTGGATCTCAGTTACCTTGACATCAAGAGCATAGAATTTCTGCTCAATGATCCTCTCCAAGCTCTCCTGGTTTTGAGTCAGGGTGACCAAGCCCTTCTCAATGCTCAAGGAGGAGGCAATCAGATATCCAAGCTGATCTTGCTTTCTCTTCAGAAACACTTGAGATGCCTCTTCAATAGTTGGCATCTTTGCAGCTTTCTCTGCCCTTGCCTTCTCTCTCTCTTCTCATGTGCTTGAGCTGATGATGGTTCATTCTCATTCATAACAATAGTGTTGTCCTCAAAGTCAGGGTAGATGGGCAGGTGCTCCTTATCCAATAGATATTTGCCTGTGCCCATCTTGGAGTTGATGAGCTCAAGAATTGGTGGGGAATACCCACAACATCTCTTCTGATCAGCTGCTATCATTTTGATTGTCTCCACAATTAGACTCATGACTTTAAACTTTTGAGGCACATCAAACAAATGTAGCAAATTGATAGCATGTCCTCTGATCATCTTGTGATCACCTGACTTGGGTAGCAATGTGTGCCTTAGGATCCAGTTAATGGTAGGCAAACCAGACAACAAGAAATGGACAGATCCAAACTTATAAGTCTCCAAAGCATCATCTGGGATCTCTTTGTACATGTGTGCCATAGTGTTATGGTCTTTCTTCTTCTCAGCATAAACATCTAAATCATCTTCACTTTCTTCTGGGGCATTGATCAACTGAGCCCATTCTTCCACAGAGGATTGGTACCTAGTACCTTCTAACATCCAGATGATCTTCCCATCTGGGTAGAAGTGGGCAGTGGAGTAAAACTGCGTGATCAGCTCATCATTCCACTTGGTGAGCTTCTAGGTAACAAATGTATCAACTCCACATGCTTTGAAGCTGTCATATACACCTGGATAGTGATCTTCATTCTCCTTGATGTACTCCCAGTTAACCCATCTCATGTCACAGACAATAGGCTTCTTGTCAAGCAAGATTGTCTCATAAAAGTCTTGATGTTCCTTAGTGTGAAACATGTAGTCAATAGCAGTTCTACTCCTGACAGCATATGGATCAGACTGTCTCCATAATCTCAGTCTTGAATCCTTCCTGATTTTCATGTTCTCTGCAACAGGATGTGCATCATTGTGGTCAGGGATATTGGGCTTTAGTTTTCTCAAAACAAGTGAATCATCTTCTTCTGCAGCTTCAGGCACTAGGGCCTTGTTCTTCTCCTCAGCTGGAATACTTCTGGTGTTCCTCTTGGGTTTAGGCTTTTGAGCTGGAGCAACAGCCTTGGGAGCAGCTTTGGGCCTAGAAGCAGCCCCTGACTTAATTGCATTTCCCATGAGCTTCTGAGCTTTGGGTGCTGGTGCAGCATCATCTTCCTCTTCATCTTCTGATCTCACCATTGTGGACTTTCCAAGAACTTTGGTTGTAGTTGTTCTTGCCCTCTTCTTTTTCTTGTCTTCACCAGCTTCTTCTTCTTCGGATTCAATGGTGAACTTCATAGTTTCACCTGTGGCAACCTTCCTGGGTTTGGATGTAGGCACTATCCTGGCAGGTGCCTTCTTGTTCATGCCTAGTTTAGTTGCAGCAGCTGAACATACTGCTTTTTCAACACCTTTTTCCTTGAAGTGGACTCATCCTCAACAGCAATATAATCTTCATCCTCTGAATCAGACATTTTCTTCTTCCTTGTCCTGGTGGCTGCCTTTGGCAAGTTACTGGGTGTGCTCCTGCTGCCCTCATCATAGCTGCTTGAGGGACTAGTGCCCTCACTCAATTGAGCTTGCTCTTTAGACTTGTTCTGGCTATCACTTTGATCAGACATCTCTGCAAACTCACTGACAGCAGACCCTGTGAATAGATATAGATGAGGTAGAGTGGATGAGCATCACAAAGTGCAGAGTTTTGCAAAACAGATGACTCAAAACTTAGTTTTAGTTCTCCACAGAAAGCATTTCGGAGCTACCGATTTGTAAACTCGGTGATACCAAAGCAACTTTTGGAACCTAAACTAGTGAACTCGGTCAAACCGAGTCACAGTTTGGTGGCACCGAGACTGCTAGGGTTTCATAGAGAATCGAACTTGGTCACACCAATTTGCAATTCTCGGTCAGACCGAAAATCGCAGGTGCAATGGCCTAAGCCAAATCGGTGAGACCGATTTCAACAATTCGGTCGGTCTGAGATGAGTTCGGCGAAGACCTAACCCTAAATTTTCAAATCAAATCTAATCTATAGGATGTTTTCGCTGGACAGGATAATTTCATATGTGGCAAGAATCATGGCAAAGCAATGTGCTACGAATCGGAGTTAATGAATAGCACAAAGTATCAAGTTCATACCCTAACGCGGCGGTGAACTTGCTACGGCGGCAACGACAGGGTAGATTGCCATTGACGGCGGAGGAGACTAGTGGCGGGAGGTCGCTGGCGGCGAGAAGACGATCCGGAGACCCGAAGAGGCAGAGCAGGTTACGCGCGGGTGAAGAGTTTCGAAAAAAATTCCAAAATTTGACCCATCAGTATATATAACCTGACCCTTTCGGTGTGACCGAGTGCAACAACTCAGTGGCACCTAGATGAAAACTGCGAGTAGTTACTGCAACTCGGTGTGACCAAAAGGTTCTAATCGTTTGCACCAAGATTGAAAACCTAGATCAACTTAGCGATCTCGGTATGACCGAAAAGGATGAATTGGTCAGACCGAAATGCACAAAGAGGTTTGGAAGTTTAATTCTATGACGAATCGGGGACTCCGAGTGCTCCTCACACAGAGTGGTTCGAATCTGACTTGATTGAACTTTGTGATGTAGCATGAATAGAGTTTGAGACGAGAAAAGCATAGATAGTTGATACGTCTCCAACGTATCTATAATTTTTGATTGTTCCATGCTATAATATTACCCCTTTTGGATGTTTATGGGCTTTATTTTACATATTTATATCATTTTTTGGACTAACCTACTAACCGGAGGCCCAGCCCATATTGCTGTTTTTTTGCCTATTTCAGTATTTCGAAGAAAAGGGAATATCAAACGGAGTCCAAACTGAATGAAACCTTCGGGAGCATTATTTTTGGAACAAATCTGATACGGACAGCTTGGAGTGCAAGTCAAGAAGCTCTCGAGGCTCCCACGAGATAGGAGGCCCCCCTTGTAGGGCGCGCCCTCCTGTCTCATGGGCCCCTCAGGCATCCACCGACGTACTTCTTCCTCCTATATATACCTATGGACCCCGAAAACATCCAGGAGCACCACGAGACACAATTTCCACCACCGTAACCTTCTGTATCTGCGAGATCCTATCTTGGAGCCTTCGTCGGCACTCTGCCGGAGGGGGAATCGACCACGGAGGGCTTCCACATCAACACCATAGCCCCTCCGATGAGTTGTGAGTAGTTTACCACAGACCTACGGGTCCATAGTTATTAGCTAGATGGCTTATTCTCTCTTTTTGGATCTCAATACAATGTTCTCCCCCTCTCTTGTGGAGATCTATTCGATGTAATCTCTTTTTGCGGTGTGTTTGTCGAGATCCAATGGATTGTGGGTTTATGATCAAGTTTATCTATGAATGATATTCGAATCTTCTCTGAATTCTTTTATGTATGATTGAGTTATCTTTGCAAGTCTCTTCGAATTATCAGTTTGGTTTGGCCTACTAGATTGATCTTTCTTGCCATGGGAGATTTGTTTAGCTTTGGGTTCAATCTTGCGGTGTTCTTACCCAGTGACAGAAAGGGTTGCAAGACATGTATTGTATTGGTGCCATCGAGGATAACAAGATGGGGTTTATATCATATTGCATGAGTTTATCCCTCTACATCATGTCATCTTGCTTAATGCGTTACTCTGTTCTTATCAACTTAATACTCTAGATGCATGCTGGATAGCGGTCGATGTGTGGAGTGATAGTAGTAGATGCAGGCAGGAGTCAGTCTACTTGTTAGGGACATGTTGCCTATATACATGATCATGCCTAGATAATCTCATAACTATGCGCTTTTCTATCAATTGCTCGACAGTAATTTATTCACCCACCGTAATACTTATGCTATCTCGAGAGAAGCCTCTAGTGAAACCTATGGCCCCGGGTCTATCTCTTATCATATTTACTTTCAATCTATCTTTATTTGCATCTTTACTTTTTGCATCTATATTACAAAATACCAAAAATATATTACTATCTCTATTAGATCTCACTTTCGCAAGAGGCCGTGAAGGGATTGACAACCCCTTTATTGCGTTGGTTGCGAGTTCTCGTTTTGTTTGTGTAGGTGCATGGGACTTTTGAGGAGCCTCCTACTGGATTGATACATTGGTTCTCAAAACTGAGGGAAATACTTACGCTACACTTTGCTGCATCACCCTCTCCTCTTCGAGGAAAACCAATGCAAGCTCAAGACGTAGCAAGAAGGATTTCTGGCGTCGTTGCCGGGGAGGTCTTCGCTCAAGTCAAGACATACCAAGTACCCATCACAAACCCATATCCCTCGCATTTACATTATTTGCCTCTCATTTTCCTCTCCCCCACTTCACCCTTGCTGTTTTATTCGCCCTCTCTTTCCCAATCTCCTCCTGTCTTTTTCGCTTGCCGTTTTTATGTTTGCTTGTGTGTTGGATTACTTGTTTCCATGGCACAAGATAATACCAAGTTGTGTGACTTCTCGAATACCAATAATAATGATTTCATAGTACTCCGATTGCTCCTCTTAATGATGTTGAGTCTTGTGAAATCAATGCTGCTTTGCTGAATCTTGTTATGAAAGATCAATTCGCCGGCCCTTCTAGTGAAGATGCCGCTACTCATCTAAACAATTTTGTTGATTTGTGTGATATGCAAAAGAAGAAAGATATGGATAACAACATTGTCAAATTGAAGGTATTTCCGTTTTCACTTAGAGATCGTGCTAAAATTTGGTTTTCGTCTTTGCCCAAAAATAGTATTGATTCTTGGAACAAGTGCAAAGATGCTTTTATCTCTAAGTATTTTCCTCCCGCTAAGATCATCACTCTTAGGAACGATATTATGAATTTTAAACAACTTGATCATGAGAATGTTGCCCAATCTTGGGAAAGAATGAAATTGATGCTTCGCAATTGCCCTACTCATGGTTTGAATTTATGGATGATCATACAAAAAATTTATGCCGGTTTGAACTTTGCTTCTAGAAATCTCTTAGATTCGGCCGCGGGAGGCACGTTTATGGAAATTACGTTAGGAGATGCTACAAAATTGCTTGATAATATTATTGCTAATTATTCTTAATGGCACACCAAAAGATCTTCTAGTAAAAAAGTGCATGCTATAGAAGAAATCAATGTTTTGAGTGGAAAGATGGATGAACTTATGAAGATGTTTGCTACTAAAAATACTCCTCTTGATCCCAATGATATGCCTTTGTCTTCCTTGATTGAGGACAATAATTTATCTATGGATGTGAATTTTGTTGGTAGGAATAGTTTTGGAAACAATGCTTCTAAAGGAAATTATAATACTATACCGTTCCCTAGTAATCCCTCTAATAATTATGGAAATTCCTACAATAATTCTTATGGTAATTTTAATAAGATTCCCTCTGATTTTGAGAATAGTGTTAAAGAATTTATGATTTCTCAAATGAATTTTAATGCTTTGCTTGAAGAAAAATTGCTCAAAGTTGATGATTTGGCTAGGAACGTTGATAGACTTTCACTTGATGTTAATTCTCTTAAACATGGATCTTCTTCTCCTAAGCATGATATCAATGAGTCTCTTAAAGTAATGAGAATCTCCGTTGATGAGTGCAAGAAAAGAACCGCTAGATTGCGTGCTAAAAAAGAAAGCTTTATAAAAGCGTGTTCTTCTAGTCTACATGAAAATAATGGTGAGGATCTCAAAGTTATTGATGCGTCTCCGATTAGATCTATGTTTTGCAATATGAATTTTGATGATTATGGGAGTGATAATGAATCAACTTTGCCTAGAAAGCGTCCCAAGAATTCAGAATCTTTAGATCTTGATGTTAAATTTGGTAAAAGAGAGATTGGAGAATCCTCAACTTCTAATAATGTTGAACCCACTATCTCGGATTTCAAGGAATTTGATTATGATAATTGCTCTTTAAAATGTTGCATTTCCTTGTTGCAATCCGTTGTTAATTCTCCTCATGCTTATAGTCAAAATAAAGCTTTTACCAAACATATTGTTGATGCCTTGTTGCAATCTTATGATGAAAAACTTAATTTGGAAGTTTCTATACCTAGAAAACTTAATGATGAGTGGGAACCTACTATAAAGATTAGAATTAAAGATTATGAGTGTTTTGCTTTGTGTGATTTGGGTGCTAGTGTTTCCACGATTCCGAAAACTTTATGTGATAGTCTAGGTTTGCATGATCTTGACGATTGCTCTTTAAATTTGCACCTTGCGGATTCCACCATTAAAAAGCCTACAGGAAGGATCAATTATGTTCTTATTGTTGCAAATAGAAATTTGGTGCCCGTAGATTTTATCTTTCTTGATATAGATTGCAATCTTTCTTGCCCTATTATTCTTGGTAGACCTTTCCTTAAAACGATTGGTGTGATTATTGATATGAAGGAAGGGAACATTAGATTCCAATTTCCTTTAAAGAAAGGCATGAAACACTTTCCAAGAAAGAAAGTAAAATTACCTTTTGAATCTATCATGCGTGCTACTTATGAATCTAGTCCCAAAGATGGCACTAGTTAGATCTATCTTTGCTTTTATGCCTAGCTAGGGGCGTTAAACGATAGCGCTAGTTGGGAGGCAACCCAATTTTTCTTTATGCTTTTTGTTTTTGCTCCTATTTAGGAATAAATCTTGCATCTACTCTCTGTTTAGATGTGTTTTTATCTTTTAATTAGTGTTTGTGCCAAGTAGAACCTATAGGATAACCTATGATGATAGTTGATTTGATTCTGCTGAAAAAAAACAGAAACTTTGTGCGCACGATATAATTTTGTTAAATCACAACGTGCTTTTGCGTTGATTCTTTTTGCTGCTGTTCTATAGACAAATTGTCCAGGACTTCCTATTTTGGTAGGATGTTTAGAGTTCCCTAAGTTTGCGTTAGTTACAGATTGCTACAGACTGTTCTATTTTTGACAGATTCTGTTTTTCTTGTGTTGTTTTCTTATTTCAATGCATCTATGGCTAGTAAATTAGTTTATAAACCATAAATAAGTTGGAATACAGTAGGTTTAACACCAAAATAAATAAAGAATGAGTTCATTGCAGTACCTTATGTGGTGGTTTTGTTTTCTTTCACTAACGGAGCTTATAAGATTTCGTGTTGAGTTTTGTGTTGTGAAGTTTTCAAGTTTTGGGTAAAGCTTTTATGGACTATGGAATAAAGGATGTCAAGACCCTAAACTTGGGGATGCCCATGGCACCCCAAGATATTCAAGGATAGCCAAAAGCCTAAGCTTGGGGATGCCCCGAGGAGGCATCCCCTCTTTCGTCTTCGTTCATTGGTAACTTTACTTGGAGCTATATTTTTATTCGCCACATGATATGTGTTTTGCTTGGAGCGTCGTGTATTATATTAGTCTCTGATTGTTAGTTTAACACAATCATCCTTGCTGTACACACCTTTTGGGAGAAGCCTATTTGTTTAGAATTTGCTAGAATACTCTATGTGCTTCACTTATATCTTTTGAGCTTGATAGTTTTTGCTCTAGTGCTTCACTTATATCTTTTAGAGCACGGTGGTGTCTTAATTTTGAAGAAATTGCTAGTCTCTCATGCTTCACTTATATTATTTTGAGAGTATTTTCACTACACCACGACACTGCATTCCCTACCGATGTGTGTTGGCAAAAGTCACTTTCGCCGTCCGATTGCAGGTCGGAAAAACTTCTATCAAACTGTCGGTCGGTAATACTCACGTGTACCACCCAACTGTCGGTCGGGAATGCTGAAGCATATAGCATCAAACCGTTGGACGGTAAAAAGTGCACTACTATCAAACTGTTTTTTTTTTGAGGGAACTACTATCAAACTGTTGGTCGGCAAATAATGCCGACCGACCATGGGTCGCCAATTGGGCCGCTCAAAATATCTGCGCGCGCGTGCGTGGGAAACTTAGCGCGTGAAGCCCATCTAAAATTTTCGGCCCCTCATCCCCACAGCCCACCCTATCTCTCCGCCCTCTCTCCCTTATCTCTTTCTCTCCCGATCTGAGCGGAGGTGGCGGCAGCTCCCATCCTCTTCCCCCACTCCTCTCCCTCAGATTGAGCTCCGCCCCAAAGTGGAGGAAAGGTACGCGGCCGTCGATCTGTGCACGTCTAGCCATGGAGGGCTCCCCCCTCTCGCACTCCTTCTCCGCATGGAGCGTTAGCAGCCCACACGTCGTAGATCCACTACCCCTGTGTCCTCCCCACACCGGCCGCCGGTGGCTGCCGCATAGATCCGTTCCTCCCCCACCTGCCACACGGGGCGGCGCACGCTGCCATGCCGTTTGGGTGCAGCCAGACCGCCGCCCCTACCCTCGCGCTCCGGGCAGAGGCTCGTTCTTCTTGGTGGTGACTACACGTTCCTCCCTGGTGGTGGCACTCTGCCGCTGTCTTGCGTTTCTCCCAGTGGCTGCGCCCTTCGACCCCTACCTCGAATCAGTGAGTCCCCTTCCCGTTATCTTGAATTTGATGTGCAACGGTATGCATGTCTTTGTTTATCTTGAATTCTCTCATATCCATGTCCGTCAGTTACTCAGTTTGCAATAGAACTTCACATCTTTCCTAGATCATAGTTGTTTGATTATTAGCAAACAATGATTCTTTACCTTTCCTTTTCACATCCGCAGATCGATCCGGCAATAGAGAGATGAAACTGCAAAGAAGCATGATAAGGAAAAAGCGGGTACACCTCTAATCTTTGTAGTATATAAGAGAGGATGACTAAACTAATATTGCCAACATATATGTTTGCTGTCCTCGACCTGGATGTGGATGACACTCTTTTTCTTTCAGTTTGTAGTTGGTTTGCATTGTTTCTGCAAAAGAATTTTGTCTGAATGTTGTAAATAACAGTTGGTCAAAAGTCATATGGGTACAGTCATAGTTGCCAAGTTTCCGGTTCGAGAGGCTCGAGGTACGGGAACGAGGGTCGAGGATCGCTGGTTGCCAAAACTAGGGATCGATTGAGGTATACATCTCTGGAACAGCCGTTCGACAGTGGGAACGCGATCCTGTTAAATCAGGGACGATGAGCCCGGGTCGATCAGTTTGATCCTTCCAAGTATTGTACATGGAAACAAAAATATATTAAGGAAAGAGTGCAATATCGTTCAAGGGCAAGAGCAAATTAAGGAAGTCCATCTTGTATTAGAGGACCGCTGTTATTTTACGTCATTTCTGGCCTTCTGTTCCTAAATTATCTCCCCTACAGTTACGGCCACGCCGTGTTTTTCCATTCCTTGTATACCTGCAATGTCCGGTCATCATGGGAACGCGTACCGGCCGTCGAATCCTATCGACCCGCACTCGATCCCGACCCTCGATTGGGGTCGATGAACCCGGTACACGGGACGCGGCGTCGACCCACGTTCCCGGCTACTATGGGTACAGTGGAGCATATCAGCACTGCCCCTAAACAATATACATGTCATTAGTCATTACTTATTTCTTTGCTAAGATAAGTTGATAAATAACTTGTTTTGTTGTTTTCTGTCGTGAACTACACGATATGGACATTTCACTCCAGTTTGTGCTATTTTTTAACTCTAATTGACTTGTTGATATGTCATTCTAGAATTTTGTTGTTTCTATTGGAACCTATATTATCAATTTTACACCTTGCAGAATTTATGACTAACAGGTTACATGCTGGTTTCTTACATGCTGGTTTCTTACTGTTTAGGTTTCGACGCTGGACATTTGAACAAAATCATATACTAGAGACTGCTTGTATTATAATAGAAGGTAAACTTACCAATCGAATAGAGTGAACAATACTTGTATTAGTGTTTTCCATTGTATTGCATGTGCATTGTGGTCTACTATCAATCCATAGAAATTACACTGTATAATGATGGATGAAACGAATGGAACCTATATCCTGACTTGCCACTACTATATTGTAGCTTCTAAAACACTTGTATGCACATATAGTTTCTCTTGGTTATTATAACTGAAACATTATTGAGATAAATCTCGCTCAGTTTTTCTAGTGCGGAAGGAAAGCTTCAAGATGTTCCATTTAAAGCCCTGATATCTATTTGAAAATTAATTCATGTGCATACCTCCTCGATCCTAACATTATCATGTCTCCATTTCTCTTATTCAAGAGAAGCGTGAAACAAAGCACTCATTCAGAATTCTATGCTATCAGAAATAAGGTCATTAATATTCAGATATATGCATGTAAACTTGGCCTGTGATGTAAGAAATTAGGAGATAGTTTCCTGTAGAATAATGGTTCATGTATGTGCAGCAATTCAATTGCCTTGTGATGTAATAGTTGATGCCATGCTTGTAAGTGGGTTGGTTTCATGACCTTAACAGTGCAAAGCTATGCACGTAACATTCACATTTTATTTTGAGTTTCCCTTCAGCAATTACTTGTTAATATTTCAGCACTAAACTATATTTGGCTGAGTATATCAATATTCAAACTTGTTTGTGTCGCTTTCACTATTTTGTGAGCCTTTAATCGCTCGTGTTCACATCTTCTGTCTTGGATACTATATCTATTATTTGACCTGACTGGATGCTTATTTATGATTATGACAGATAAAAATGATATTTTGTTATGTTGTCGATTTCCTTGAGAAACAAAGTAGTTGCTGCCTGAATCTGGAACATTTCATGGACTTGTGTTATTAATGTAGTCTAACCATCTTTATTTCCAACAACATATACTATTAGCAGATGGTGGGATTCATATTGGATTTGTACAAAATAAAAACTTTTCATATAGTATTGTTCTATTAGTGAAGTGAATATTAAAATAATTTATCTTGAGGAGAAACTGAAAGAATTCCAGATCTTGATGAATGTATACCTCGGTTGTGAGGATCTGAAGAAACCCTTTTTTCTGTTGCTGGTAGTGGCGCAAGATTTCTTATATCTGGGTGAGGGCATCCATCAATGTTGGGACAAGGAATCTCATCACTATAGTATGTAGCTACCACAGTGGACCAGGTGCGTTCTTGAGCATAGCTAGACGGAAAAACATCTTTCCCGAGCTGGCATGTGAAGGCAACTTGACCAATCTTGTTTATTTTTTGAAATTTAAAGTCAAAATAAGGGATGTATTCACCAGCTAGTCAATCTCCTTTCAGGAAGAATAGTATAAAAAACTCTATGCTTAGCACACATCTGCTATGGAAAGTACATCATAGTTAAGCCTAGTTACTTAAGTTGTCCTAGTAAGATCTACAATTTTGTATAATAAGTCTGCACATGTGTAGTCCATGAAATCAAATTAAATAGCTAGATAAGCATGTTATTTTTAATGAGAAGAAACAAACTCCTTTGTTGACCTATCAACTCCTTATGGAGATGGTGGGCCGGCTGGGGTGATCTCAGCCGAGGATCAATGTTAGTGTTAACACATGACTATTGAATTCTCTGTATTTATTACTATTTATATTTTTGAGAATGTGATGATCTCTTTGTTGGAATTTTGCTACTGTAGTCTAGCTTCTATTAGTGTATTATAATTGAGAATTGTTTAACTTTTGTAGGAAACAAACCAAAAGAGAGCACTCACACAGAACCATGAAGCCAATGATCTACATCAACTAGATGTTTTAGATTTCTTTTTTTTGGCGCTGAAACATGATCAAATGGTCAGAAACGGTCTAAATGTGTATTTTGACGGCCGAAATGACTGGGAGCGAGAGACAGCTCCCTTTAGGCTCAGTTTTACTGTTCTAAATTTTGTACAACTGATGTCTCATACTTGCATCTTTTACATGTCCTTTTGTGAACTTGATGTATGGTGTCTTGGTGGTAATGTTTAGAGCAGACTGTAGTGTATGTATGTGACAAATAGTTAATCGAATAAAAAAATGTTTGGGGCACCTGATGTGAGCCTGATGTATGGTGTCTTGGTGACTATACTTGACAATCAGTACGATATGTTAATTAAAGCTATGGCTGGGTGAATTAAATGTAGAAGAACTATTGGTTGGCAAAGAAAAATCCTGGCTGATTGTTGGTCGGCAAAACAAACCTCGTCTGACAGTCGGTTGGGAAAGGCTAATGCCAGGCCCAACAGAATGTTGGTCGGGAAAGAATACCCCGTCCAATAGTCGGTCGGGAAACGCCCATGGTTTCCCCAACAGGCTGTCGGTCGGGAAAGGCCCATGGCAGACCCAACAGACTGTCGGTCGGGAAAGATACTCCATAGCTATCAAGCAGTCGGTCGGGAAAGCTATGTAGGTCGGGAAAAGCTTTTCCCGTCTGGACTTTCCCCAACAGACGTTGTCGGTCAGCACTAGTCTTTTCCGTCCGACTGTCTGTTGGTGAAACTTGGATTCCCGACCAACCTGTCTTTTGGGGATGTAGTGCTATGGTGTAGTGTTTAGAACAGCATGGTATTTGCTATTACCATAAAGTTGGTCCTAGAATGATGTGCATCCAAGTTGGGTATAATAAAAACTATCATAGGAAGTGAATTGGATGCTATGTTCAACTTGATACTTGATAATTGTTTTGAGATATGGAGGTAGTAATATTAAAGTTATGTTAGTTGGGTGATTATGAATTTAAAGAATGCTTGTGTTGAAGTTTGTGATTCCCGTAGCATGCACGTATGGTGAACCGCTTTGTGATGAAGTTGGAGCACAATTTTATTTATTGATTGTCTTCCTTATGAGTGGCGGTCGGGGACGAGCGATGGTCTTTTCCTACCAATCTATCCCCCTAGGAGCATGTGCGTAGTGCTTTGATTTTTTATGAATTCTAAATTTTTGCAATAAGTATATGAGTTCTTTTGATTAATGTTGAGTCCATGGACTATACGCACCCTTTCACCCTTCCATCATTGCTAGCCTCTCTTGTGCCGCGCAATTTTCGCCGGTACCATACACCCACCATACTCCTTCCTCAAAAAAGCCACCATACCTACCTATTATGGCATTTCCATAGCCATTCCGAGAGATATTGCCATTCAACTTTCCACCGTTCCGTTCATATGACACACATTACTTTTGTCATATTGCTCTTTGCATGATCATGTAGTTGACATCGTATTTGTGGCAAGGCCACCTTCATAATTTTCATACATGTCGCTCTTGATTCATTGCATATCCCGGTATACCGCCAGAGGCATTCATATAGAGTCATATTTTGTTCTAGATTTGAGTTGTAAATCCATAAAAGTGTGATGATCTTCATTATTAGAGCATTGTCCTCATGAGGAAAGGATGATGAAGGCTATGATTCCCCCACAAGTCGGGATGAGACTTCGGACTTTACAAAAAGAAAAAAAAGGAGAAAAGAAAAAAAGGAGAAAAAAGAAGGCCAAAGAAAAAAAAAAGAGAAAAAGAAAAAAAAAATGAGAGAAAAAGAGAGAAGGGACAATGCTACTATCTCTTTTTCCACACTTGTGCTTCAAAATAGCACCATGATCTTCATGATAGAGAATCTCATATGTGTCACTTTCATATACTAGTGGGAATTTCTCATTATAGAACTTGGCTTGTATATTCCAATGATGGGCTTCCTCAAAAGTGCCCTAGGTCTTCGTGAGCAAGCAAGTTGGATGCACACCCACTTAGTTTCTTTTTTTGAGCTTTCATATATTTATAGCTCTAGTGCATCCGTTTCATGGCAATCCCTACTCACTCACATTGATATCTATTAAAGGGCATCACCATAGCCCGTTGATACGCCTAGTTTATGTGAGACTATCTTCTCCTTTTTGTCTTCTCCACAACCACCATTCTATTCCACATATAGTGCTATGTCCATGGCTCACGCTCATGTATTGCGTGAAAGTTGAAAGAGTTTGAGATTATTAAAGTATGAAACAATTGCTTGGCTTGTCATCGGGGTTGTGCATGATTAAATACTCTGTGTGATGAAGATAGAGCAACAGCCAGACTATATGATTTTGTAGGGATAACTTTCTTTAGCCATGTTATTTTGAGAAGACATGATTACTTTGATTAGTATGCTTGAAGTATTATTATTTCTTATGTCAATATGAACTTTTATTTTGTATTCATTTGGATCTGAACATTCATGCCACAATGAAGAAAATTACATTATGAATTATGCTAGGTAGCATTCCACATCAAAAATTCTCTTTTTATCATTTACCTACTCGAGGACAAGCAGGAATTAAGCTTGGGGATGCTTGATACGTCTCCAGCGTATCTATAATTTTTGATTGTTCCATGCTATTACATTACCCCTTTTGGATGTTTATGGACTTTATTTTACATATTTATATCATTTTTGGGATTAACCTACTAACCGGAGGCCCAGCCCATATTGCTGTTTTTTTGCCTATTTCAGTATTTTGAAGAAAAGGAATATCAAACGGAGTCCAAACGGAGTGAAACCTTCGGGAGCATTATTTTTGGAACAAATCTGATACGGACAGCTTGGAGTGCAAGTCAAGAAGCTCCCGAGGCTCCCACGAGATAGGAGGGCGCCCCCCCCCCCCTGTAGGGCGCGCCCCCTGTCTCGTGGGCCCCTCGGGCGTCCACCGACGTACTTCTTCCTCCTATATATACCTACGGACACCGAAAACATCCAGGAGCACCACGAAACACAATTTCCACCACCGTAACCTTCTGTATCCGTGAGATCCCATCTTGGAGCCTTCGCCGGCACTCTGCCGGAGGGGGAATCGACCATGGAGGGCTTCTACATCAACACCATAGCCCCTCCGATGAGTTGTGAGTAGTTTACCACAGACCTACGGGTCCATAGTTATTAGCTAGATGGCTTCTTCTCTCTTTTTGGATCTCAATACAATGTTCTCCCCCTCTCTTGTGGAGATCTATTCGATGTAATCTATTTTTGCGGTGTGTTTGTAGAGATCCAATGAATTGTGGGTTTATGATCAAGTTTATCTATGAATAATATTGGAATCTTCTCTCGATTCTTTTATGTATGATTGAGTTATCTTTGCAAGTCTCTTCGAATTATCAGTTTCGTTTGGCCTACTAGATTGATCTTTCTTGCCATGGGAGAAGTGTTTAGCTTTGGGTTCAATCTTGCGGTGTTCTTACCCAGTGACAGAAAGGGTTGCAAGACACATATTGTATTGTTGCCATCGAGGATAACAAGATGGGGTTTATATCATATTGCATGAGTTTTTCCCTCTACATCATGTCATCTTGCTTAATGCGTTACTCTGTTCTTATGAACTTAATACTCTAGATGCATGCTGGATAGCGGTTGATGTGTGGAGTAATAGTAGTAGATGCAGGCAGGAGTCGGTCTACTTGTTATGGACATGATGCCTATATACATGATCATGCCTAGATAATCTCATAACTATGCGCTTTTCTATCAATTGCTCGACAGTAATTTGTTCACCCACCGTAATACTTATGCTATCTCGAAAGAAGCCTCTAGTGAAACCTATGGCCCCCGGGTCTATCTCTTATCATATTTGCTTTCAATCTATCTTTATTTGCATCTTTACTTTTTGCATCTATATTACAAAATACCAAAAATATATTACTATCTCTATTAGATCTCACTTTTGCAAGAGGCCATGAAGGGATTGACAACCCCTTTATTGCGTTGGTTGCGAGTTCTCAGTTTGTTTGTGTAGGTGCGTGGGACTTTTGAGGAGCCTCCTACTGGATTGATACCTTGGTTCTCAAAACTGAGGGAAATACTTACGCTACACCCCTCTCCTCTTGGAGGAAAACCAACGCAAGCTCAAGACGTAGCAATAGCTAGAGAAGGTTCTAAGGCATTCTTGTCCATCCACTTGGCAAAAGGAAAGAAACCAAACAAAACAACAAGTGGATGTCCTCGAATGAGTAAAATATGCAACCAACATGCTCACATAGTAAAATGGCAAATGAAATATGTGGCAAAGCATGCATAAACACTCTAGCATCTATCAAGCAATTGGCAATGACTAGGTCATCTATATATGAGTATATTGACTTAGGAGTCAAATGAGAACATTTGATCATATGTCATACTCATTGTTTAAGCACAAGTGGGGTTACCACTTTTACATAAAGCATTATTATGTTCACACCATTAGAGTTGCTTTAGCTCAATCCTTTAGAGTAAATCTCCCCCTAGATGTGAGATCCCCCCTCAGAGGGATGAACTAACCTTGGGTTTTGTTGATGATGACTTCATGTAAGTTTTGAAGATGTGGATGCTCAATGTTGATGTAGATCATTCGGAGCAATCCATTGGAGTGAGTTGCACATTCAATACCTACACGGGTTAGTCCCACAATGAACAAACAAGGATATCCATAGACATAGAGTGATGCACACACAAGATGATGTCCATGAAAGCATTAGGTTACCTTGTCCCTTGTCTTACCAACAAGAGGTTTTGTGACTCCTTGAACTAGTGCAAGATGTGGCAGTTGATTGCACTTGTCCTTGCCAAAATGATGAGAGTGAAGTTTATTAGCGGAGTCACCCTCAAGAACTCTCCAGTTCTTCTTCTTTGGGATCCACATCATCTTGATGGGAATCCTTAGAGTTGTAGTCGTACTTGATGAAGTAGAACTTGATGTAGTAGAACTTGATGTAGTATTGGGAACCCACTTGACCAAGGCCTTAGGAGCTTCTTCAAATGAATCAATCTCCTCTTGAAGCTTGTCCTTGCCTTTTTGCTTGTGGTCTTGTGGTGGAAGATCATCTTGAGCTTGTGTTCCTTTGAAATAAGTAGGATCGTACTTCTCTTGTTGAGGAACAAACTTTGTCTTGGGGTATTGATCTTCTTCCCACTCAACTCCATTGGCATTGAACTTTCGTTCAAAACCAACACCTTGATTCTCCCGGTGCCTTCCTTGCTTGCGTACAATCTCCTCGAATTTCTTACTTCCGGCAAGGCTCTTGTAAACACCTTTCTCTATAATTCCCTTCAATAAGCTATTTTCTTGCTCAAGTGTAACTTGGCTAAGAGAATCATCAGTGGAATCAATAGAACTACTAGAAGCAACAACATTGGATTTAACATGATTATTGTTACTACTAGAAGAAGAATCTTTCTTGTTCTTGTTACTAGACTTGACTTGTGGCATGTAAGTAGATAAGAGTAAACGCTTGGCAAAGTAAGAAGAACTTTTCTTGCGAAGATCATCATTGATTGGCTTTAAAAACTCATGCTCTTGCTCAAGGTTGAGCTTTTCAAAGCATAATTTCCTGTGAGTCTTTAAAAGTTCTCGATGATCTTCCAAGATAGTTTCATGAGCTAACTTAAGAGTGTTTAGTTCTTTAGCTAGACGCTCAATATTCTCCTTATCATCGTCATTCGTTTTATCTTGATTAGCATGATTAATTGATGTTTTGTCATAGTATTCATCACTAGAGTTTTCAACAAGTAAATCATCATCATCTAACAAGTCATCTTTATCACTATTGAAATCAACATACTCGGGGTGTGATACCTTTGGGCCTTTAGCCATGAAGCATCTTCCAATTCCTTCATTTGGTGAGTCAAATATGTCGTAGGAGTTGGTTGACACAAGTGCTAGACCGACAACACCTTCATCTTGAGTATATTCGGAGTCGGAGTGATAGCTTCTCTCGGAAGGATGGTCAGAGTCGGAGCCGGATACCCATTCACCAACATGAGCTTGATGTCTTCGTTTTGTGTAGCTCTTTGATGATTTGTCCTTCCTTTCCGAATCCTTGCTTCTCCGGGATGTTCTTCATTCATAACGATCATCTCTACTCCTTCTTTCTCTTGATGGTGATTCTTCTCTTCTACTCCTTCTTTTTGGAGAATCTTCTCTTCTTTTGTAGGGAGTCATACACTCATTGGAATAGTGTCTGGGTCTTCCACAATTGTAGCAATTACGCTCACGACAAGAAGATCTTTTGTCATTGTAGGACCTTGACTTGGAACTTCTTTCCTTGCTTCTACTCTTGTAGAACTTGTTGAAGTTCTTCACCATTAGTCTCAATTCTTTATTGAAGGTTTGTTTCTCACTTGATGATGTGGGAGCTTCACATGAGTCTTTGTAAGCACCACTTTACTTGTTGTGGACCTCTTCCTTATCCTTGAGTGACATATCATGAGCAACAATTCTTCCAATGACTTCCGTTGGCTTGAGATCTTTGTAATTGGGAATCATTTGGATCAGTGTGCACACGGTATCATATTTTCCATCCAAGGCTCTTAGGATCTTCTTGATCATGAACTTGTCGGTCATCTCTTCACTTCCTAAGCCGGCAATCTCATTTGTGATGAGTGCAAGCCTAGAGTACATTTCAGCGACGCCTTCACCATCCTTCATTTTAAACTTGTCAAGTTGACTTTGAAGCACATCCAATTTGGATTCCTTGACGGATTCGGTACCTTCGTGCATATCAATCAAAGTATCCCAAATTTCCTTTGCATTCTCAAGACGGCTGATTTTGTTGAATTCTTCGGGGCATAATCCGTTGAAGTGAATATCACAAGCTTTAGCATTGTATTGCAGCATCTTCAACTCTTCCGCGGTGGCTTCACGGTTCGGTTCTCTCCCATCAAAGAATTCACCTTGCAAGCCAATACACACAATAGCCCAAATGGCGGGGTTATGTCCAAGAATATGCATTTTCATCTTATGCTTCCAACTAGCAAAATTTGTACCATCAAAGTAAGGACCTCTACGGTGGTAATTTCCCTCGCTAGATGCCATACTCTCCTAGGTTGTGAAACCAAGGCTATGACCACCAAAAGCTATGGAAGTCAAAGCAAATGGAGACCAAAGCTCTAATACCACTTGTATGATCGAAAATATGTTTAGAGGGGGGTGATTAGACTACTTGACCAAATAAAAATCTAGCCTTTTCCCAATTTTAGTTCTTGGCAGATTTTAGCAACTTAGCACAAGTCAAGCAATCAACCTACACATGCAATTCTAAGAGTATAGCAGAGGAATGTAAAACAATTGCATATGAAGGTAAAGGGAGGAGTTTGAGGAGGAAAATGCAATGTAGACACGGAGATTTTTTATCCATGGTTCCGATAGGTGGTGCTATCATACATCCACGTTGATGGAGACTTGAACCCACGAAGGGTAACGGTTGCACGAGTCCACAGAGGGCTCCACCCACGAAGGGTCCACGAAGAAGCAACCTTGTCTAGCCCACCATGGCCGTCGCCCACGAAGGACTTGCGTCACTCGGGTAGATCTTCATGAAGTAGGCGATCTCCTTGCCCTTACGAACTCCTTGGTTCAACTCCACAATCTTGACGAAGGCTCCCAAGTGACACCTAACCAATCTAGGAGACACCACTCTCCAAGAGGTAATAGATGGTGTGTTGATGATGAACTCCTTGCTCTTATGCTTCAAATGATAGTCTCGCCAACACTCAACTCTCTCTCACGGGATTTGGATTTGGTGGAAAGAAGATTTGAGTGGAAAGCAACTTGGGGAAGGCTAGAGATCAAGATTTATGTGGTAGGAATGGAATATCTTAACCTCAACACAAGTGTAGGTGGTTATCTCTCACAAAATGTATGTTGGAAGTGTAGGCATGTTCTGATGGCTCTCTCCAGGAATGAAAAGTGGGTGTAGGGGTATAAATAGCCTCCACACAAAATCTAACTGTTACACACAACTTACCAAACCCGGTGGGACCGAATCGTGAAACTCGGTCAGACCGATTTAGTTCACAATGTGACCCTTAGCAACTTCAGTGGGACTAACATGTCAACTCGGTGTGACCGATATCGTAAGGGTTAGGGCATAACGTAATGAGACCGATTACACAAACTTGGTGAGACCGATTTTGGTAATAGACAAATAGAGAGTTGGTCAGGCAAACTCGGTGGGACCGATTCGCTCATCTCGGTTGGACCGAAATGTTACAAAAGGGAAACAGAGAGTTTGCGTTGCAATCTCAATGGTACTGATCGCTCATCTCGGTTTGACCGAGACGTTACAAAGGGAAACAGAGAGATTACAATCCTGCTACGTCTTGAGCTTGCGTTGGTTTTCCTTGAAGAGGAAAGGGTGATGCATCAATAGTAGCGTAAGTATTACCCTCAGTTTTTGGGAACCAAGGTGTCATTCAAGTAGGAGGCTCCTCATAAGTCCCACGCACCTACACAAACAAACAAGAACTTGCAACCAACGCAATAAAGGGGTGGTCAATCCCTTCACGGCCACTTGCAAAAGTGAGATCTGATAGAGATAATATGATAAGATAAATATATTTTTGGTATTTTATGATATAGATTGGAAAAGTAAAAGATGCAAATAAAAGTAGATTGAAAGCTTATATGATAAAAGATAGACCCTGGGGCCATAGGTTTCACTAGTGGCTTCTCTCAAGATAGCATAAGTATTATGGTGGGTGAACAAATTACTGTCGAGCAATTGATAGAAAAGCGAATAATTATAAGATTATCTAGGCATGATCATGTATATAGGCATCACGTCCGTGACAAGTAGACCGACTCTCTGCCTGCATCTACTACTATTACTCCACACATCGACCGCTATCCAGCATGCATCTAGAGTATTAAGTTCATAAAGAATAGAGTAACGCATTAAGAAAGATGACATGATGTAGAGGGATAAACTCATGCAATATGATATAAACCCCATCTTTTTATCCTCGATAGCAACGATACAATACGTGCCTTGTTGCCCCTGCTATCACTGGGAAAGGACACCGCAACATTGAACCCAAAGCTAAGCACTTCTCCCATTGCAAGAATTATCAATCTAGTAGGCCAAACCAAACTGATAATTCGAAGAGACTTGCAAAGATAACTTAATCGCACATAAAAGAATTCAGAGGAGATTCAAATATTTCTCATAGGTAAACTTGATCATAAACCCACAATTCATCGGATCTCGACAAACACACTTCAAAAAGAGTTTCATCGAATAGATCTCCAAGAAGATCGAGGAGAACTTTGTATTGAGATTTAAAGAGAGAGAAGAAGCCATCTAGCTAATAAGTATGGACCCAAAGGTCTGTGGTAAACTACTCACAACTCATCGGAAGGGCCTTGGAGATGATGTAGAGACCCTCCATGGTCTATTCCCCCTCTGGCGGAGCGCTGGCAAAGGCTCCAAGATGGGATCTCGCGGCTATAGAAAGTTACGGCGGTGGAAATAGTTTTTAGTGGTCGCTTCTGATGTTTTCAGGGTACGTGGGTATATGTAGGAGGAAGAAGTAGGTCGGTGGGCACTTGAGGGGCCCACGAGGGTGGGGGCGCGCCCACCTATAGGGGGCGCGTCAGGCACCCTCATGGCTGCCTCCTCCGTTGCTTGACGTCCACTCCAAGTCCCCTGGATCATGTTTGTTCCAAAAAGATCGCTCCCGAAGGTTTCATTCCATTTGGAATCCGTTTGATATTCCTTTTCTTCAGGCTGGGCCTCCGGCTAGTAGGTTAGTCCCAAAAATGATATAAAAGTGTAAATTAAAGCCCATAAACATCCAAAACGGGTAATATAATAGCACGGAACAATAAAAAATTATAGATATGTTGGAGACATATCAAGCATCCCCAAGCTTAATTCATGCTCGTCCTCGAGTAGGTAAATGATAAAAACAAAAATTTTGATATGGAATGCTACCTAGCATAATTCTCAATGTAATTTTCTTTGTTGTGGCATGAATGTTCGGATCCAAATGATTCAAAATAAAAGATCATATTGACATAAGAAATAGTAATACTTCAAGCATACTAATCAAAGCAATCATGTCTTCTCAAAATAACATGGCTAAAGAAAGTTCATCCCTACAAAATAGTTAGGCTATGCTTCATTTTCATCACACAAAATACTCCCGTGAAGAACAACCCCAGTTTCAGCCAAGCAATTAGTTCATACTTTTTAACGCGCTTCAGCCTTTCTGAACTCTCACGCAATACATGAGCGTGAGCCATGGATATAGCACTATGGGTGGAATAGAATATGATGATGGAGGTTGTGTGGAGAAGACAAAAAAGGAGAAATTCTCACATTGACGAGGCTAATCAACGAGCTATGGAGATGCCCATCAATTGACGTCAACATGAGGAGTAGGGATTGCCATGCAATGGATGCACTAGAGCTATAAATGTATGAAAGCTCAACAAAAGAAACTAAGTTGGTGTGCATCCAACTTGCTTGCTCACAAAGACCTAGGGCATTTGAGGAAGCCCATCGTAGGAATATACAAGCCAAGTTCTATAATGAAAAATTCCCACTAGTATATGAAAGTGACAACATATGAGACTCTCTATATGAAGAACATGGTGCTACTTTGAAGCACAAGTATGGAAAATGATAGTAATATTGCCCCCTTTTTATTTTCTTTTTCTTTTTTTTCATTTTTCTTTTTCTTGGGCCTTTCTTTTTTTCTTTTGGCCTTTCTTCTTTTTTTTATTTTTTTTCTTTGGCCTTTATTTTTTTTTCTTTTTGGCCTTTCACTTTTTTTATTTGGGGACAATGCTCTAATAATGATGATCATCACACTTCTATTTATTTACCACTGATGAATAACAAATCAAAACTAGAACAAGATATGACTCTATATGAGTGCCTCCGGCGGTGTACCGGGATGGGCAATGAATCAAGAGTGACATGTATGAAAAATTATGCATGGTGGCTTTGCCACAAATACGATGTCAACTACATGATCATGCAAGGCAATATGACAATGATGATGCGTGTCATGATGATGAACGGGATGGTGGAAAGTTGCATGGCAATATATCTCGGAATGGCTATGGAAATGCCATAATAGGTAGGTATGGTGGCTGTTTTGAGGAAGGTATAAGGAGGTTTATGTGTGATAGAGCGTATCATATCACGGGGTTTGGATGCACCGGCGAAGTTTGCACAACCTCTCAAGGTGAGAAAGGGCAATGCACGGTACCGAAGAGGCTAGCAATGATGGAAAGGTAAAAGTGCATATAATCCATGGACTCAACATTAGTCATAAAGAACTCATATACTATTGCAAAAGTTTTATTAGCCCTCAAGCAAAGTACTACTTGCATGCTCCTAGGGGGAGGTTGGTAGGAGTTAACCATCGCGTGCCCCCGACCTCCACTCAAGGGAAGGCAATCAAAAGAGCACCCTATGCAATAAATTTGTTACACAACTTTTACCATACGTGCATGCTACGGGACTTGCCAACTTCAACACAAGCATTATTTAAATTCATAATCACCCAACTAGCATGACTCTAATATCACCACCTCCATATCTCAAAACAATTATCAAGTATAAAATTGATCATAGCTTTCTATTCACTTCCTATGATAGTTTTTATTATACCCAACTTGGATGCCCATCATTCTAGGACCAATTTTATAACCATAGAAAATACCATGCTGTTCTAAGAGCCTCTCAAAATAATATAAGTGAAGCATGAGAGATTAATAATTTCTACAAAATCAAGCCACCGCCGTGCTCTAAAAGATTTAAGTGAAGCACTAGAGCAAAAATATCTAGCTCAAAAGATATAAGTGAAGCACATAGAGTATTCTAATAAATTCCAATCAAGTGGGTTTCTCCCAAAAGGTGCGTACAGCAAGGATGATTGTGGTGATCTAAAAAGCAAATACTAATATCATACAAGACGCTCCAAGCAAAACACATATCATGTGGCGAATAAAAATATAGCTCCAAGTAAAGTTACCGATGAACGAAGACGAAAGACGGGATGCCTTCCGGGGAATCCCCTAGCTTAGGCTTTTGGTTATCCTTGAATATCTTGGGGTGCCATAGGCATCCCCAATATTAGCCACTTGCCACTCCTTATTCCATAGTCCATCAAATCTTTACCCAAAACTTAAAAACATCACAACACAAAACTTAACAGGAAATCTCATAAGCTCCGTTAGTGCAAGCAAGAAAAACCACCACATAAGGTACTGTAATGAACTCATTATTTATTTATATTGGTTTTAAACCTACTGTATTCCAACTTGTCTATGGTTCATATCACTTAATACTAGCCATAGATGCATCAAAATAAGCAAACAACACACGAAAGACAGAATCTGTCAGAAACAGAACAGTCTGTAGCAATCTGTAACTCTCGAATAGTTCTCGAACTCTAAAAATCCTACCAAAATAGAAAGTCCTGGGAAATTTGTCTATTGATCTACAGAAAAAGGAATCAATGCAAAAGCACGTTTCTGTGAATTACTAAAATTATTTTCGTGCGTGCAAAGTTTCTGTTTTCCAGCAGAATCAAATTAACTATCACCATAGGTTATCCTATAGGTTCTACTTGGCACAAACAGTAATTAAAACATGAAAACACATATAAACAGAAGCTAGATGAAAATTTTAATACTAAACAGAAGCAAAAACAAAGAACGAAAATAAAATTGGGTTGCCTCCCAACTAGCACTATTGTTTAACGCCCCTAGCTAGGCATAAAAGCGAGGATAGATCTAAGTAGTGCCATCTTTGGCACTCAATTACTCAATAGAGCACTTATAATCTTTAGGGGTTTCTCCGTTTTTAGCAATGATCAAGCCCTTAGGCAAGAATTCAAGAAATTCATTTGTAGCAAAAGATTCCTTAATGATAGAGAGACAGTTGGGATGAACACTTATTGATTTGAGATCCGCATTTCCCTTATTAGAAGATTCACCGTTATTTTTAGGAACATAAATAAATTTGGTAGTTTTGGTAAGAGGACTTGGAGTGTTTTTCATGGATGAAAAGGCCGACCCTAAGTTGGTAATGATATCCTCAAGTCTACCAATTCTCGTAGAATCTAGATCTATACTTTTATTAACTATAGGTTCTTTCTCTTTGAAAAATTCAAAGTCACTCCAACCCTAGATCCATAATGGGTGATTTGGTCATGAATCCTTTTTTCTAGATTTTCAACTAACTCAACAGTGGCGACTTTATTTTCAATAATTTCAAGCCTTTGCATCACATGTTCTAAAGTTAAAATAGTTCCATTAACCAAAAGAGGGGGTGGACCAAACAAATCTAACATAGCATTATAAGCATCAAAAGTATGGCTATCCAAGAAATTCCCTCCGGGAATGGTATCAAGAATGCATCCATTCCAAGGGGTAATGCCTACATAAAAATTGCAAAGAAGAACGGAAGTGGAAAGCTTCCTAGTAGATCTATTTTGAGCATTGCAAATTCTATGCCAATCATCTTTTAGATTTTCTCCCTCCCTTTGCTTAATATTAAGAATTTCATGTTCGGGAGTAATAACGAGGATAGGATGACTAGCCATAGCGACGAGCAAACAAAAGACAAGCGAAAAAGAGAGGAGATTGGGAAAGAGAGGGCGAATAAAACAGCAAGGGTGAAGTGGGGGAGAGGAAAACGAGAGGCAAATGGCAAATAATGTAATGCGAGGAAGATGAGTTTGTGATGGGTACTTGGTATGTCTTGACTTGAGCAAAGACCTCCCCGACAATGCCGCCAGAAATCCTTCTTGCTGCGTCTTGAGCTTGCGTTGGTTTTCCTTGAAGAGGAAAGGGTGATGCAGCAATAGTAGCGTAAGTATTTCCCTCAATTTTTGAGAACCAAGGTATCAATCCAGTAGGAGGCTCCTCAGAAGTCCCACGCACCTACACAAAAAAACAAGAACTCGCAACCAACACAATAAAGGGGTTGTCAATCCCTTCACGGCCACTTGCGAAAGTGAGATCTGATAGAGATAATATGATAAGATAAATATATTTTGGTATTTTATGATATCGATTGGAAAAGTAAAAGATGCAAATAAAAGTAGATTGAAAGCTTATATGATAAAAAATAGACCCCGGAGCTATAGGTTTCACTAGTGGCTTCTCTCAAGGTAGCATAAGTATTACAGTGGGTGAACAAATTACTGTCGAGCAATTGATAGAAAAGCGAATAATTATGATATTATCTAGGCATGATCATGTATATAGGCATCACATCCGTGACAAGTAGACCGACTCCTGCCTGCATCTACTACTATTACTCCACACATCGACCGCTATCCAGCACGCATCAAGAGTATTAAGTTCGTAAAGAACAGAGTAAGGCATTAAGAAAGATGACATGATGTAGAGGGATAAACTCATGGAATATGATATAAACCCGATATTTTTATCCTCGATGGCAACAATACAATACATGCATTGCTGCCCCTTCTGTTACTGGGAAAGGACACCGCAAGATTGAACCCAAAGCTAAGCACATCTCCCATTGCCAGAAAGATCAATCTAGTAGGACAAACCAAACAGATAATTCGAAGAGACTGTCACACCCTAGCTAGTTCATGCATTAGAGTGCTTGCATCATGTTTATCATTCATCAGAAACTGGAAATGGGGATGACAGAACCCCCAGCACCCCCTGAAACCAACTAGGGTTTACTAAAAATAATTTCAATGAACCTGAAATGCCCTTCTAAAATGTCCATCATTTTTGTCTTGGTCCAGAACCTCTGCCAAAAGTGATGCACAAATTTCTAGGTCATCCTAAGGTCACTGGATTAAATCATTAGCTATTTGAATTTGGGCATTTAAATAATATAAAATATTTCAAATGCTCAAATAATCCCAAACTAAAATGTTCCATGTTGGATATATTCCAAACAGTGGCCATGTGCAGTTTGGTGATTTTTGGAGATGCCTAAGTATTTTTAGAAATGCAAAAAACTTACAGAAATAAAACAAAATAGAAGTAAATGGAAAACTCACTTACCTGGCCAAACCCACGCCCTAGCCCACCTGGCGGCCCAGCACTGTGCTGGCCCATGCCAGCCAGCTGCTTCGTCCCCGCCAGGCAGGCAGGGAGGTGACGCCGACGAGCACGAGCTCGCCACGGCACCACCTGCTTGCCGCTTCGCCGCTGGACGGGCTGGACGACCTCCACGTCGCACCCTCGACCCCCTGGACACATCCATTCGCCCCTGTCGCCTCTCCCTTGCTCCCTCCGCCATGGCCGACGCTGCCGCAGCCACGCCGCCGTCATAGCCATAGCCACCGCCGTCTCTGCGTCGCCCAACCGTGTCCACGAGCTCTGCCATTGTCTTCTCCGTCAAGCAGGCCGAGCCCCGAGCGCTCGCGTGCCTCGAAGCCACCACAACGACCTCTCCTGACTCCACCACCATCGGAGATCCCCTTCGCCGTCACCGTCGCAGCAGGCCCTCCCCGACCTCACTGTCAACTCCATCGCAACCGCCGTGAGCCTAGCTACCTCTCTATCCTCTCTGTTCTCTCTCTCGAGCCCCGTAGCGACTGCATGTATCTCACCCGCACGCGCCGCCGCCGAGCTCATCACCGACGAGGCTCCAGCCATGCCACGGCCAAGCCACCTTGTCCACTAGTGCTACCGCACCCCCATCAGCTCACTGCACCACTCCATGCACCTCACTGTGCCTCCTAGCGACGAGTCTGAGCTTGTCCGAGCTCCGGCCGTTGCCAAGCTCATCACCGGCGTCGTTTCTGGCGACCCTGAGCCCAACCACCACCACCACTGGATGCGGCTCGCCTCTAGCATCACGTAGGTGCCCTCCGCCACCTTTTTGGTCGCTGGAGCACAAAACCCGCACCGCACCGCCGCGTTTGGCCTCACCGGCGGCTAAACACCGGCGAGTTTGACCCCACGGACCGTGTTTGACCATGGGTGGGCCCAGTTTGACCCCCCTGGGTGAGTGACAGGTGGGGCCCAGCCTTGCTAATTAACTAGGATTAGTATTAACTAATAGTTAGTTAGACTAAGGCACTGACACGTGGGACCCACTGGTCAGGTTTGACCTGGACCGTCCCGTTGACTGCTGACGTCACCCTCACGCAATGCGGACGCAATAATTTAATGACTAGAATTATTCTTATACAGGAAATTCCAAAAAATACCACAAACTTAAAAAAAAATCATAGAAATTAATCTGTAGCTCCAAATACAAAGTGTTATATATGAAAAATGATCAGAAAAATCCAATCTATCCATCTATACCGGTTTCATGCATGTTTAAGCAAGCTTACCTGCTGTTTAGTGCAGAACAAGATAAAGCACTATTAAGGGCCATGCATGAGCTTGGAACTTGAATCTTTGATTCAAAATGGTTCAAACCCATCTGGTCTTAGTTGCATTAGCCCAATACACTCATTTTTCCATGTCTCATGCATGCATCACATTGTTGTGTATTGTTTGGTGATGATTGTATATCAGTGCTCTCTACGGAAGGTTCTGCCCCCGAGGAGTATCGCGAATACCCTAACAAAGAGCATTACCAGTCCACGGACCCGCAAGGCAAGCAACCAACCATTTGATCATATCGATACAATCCCATGTTCTCGCCTTTGCTCTCTTTTACTACATTAAGGCAACGCGATTCAAATTGTTGTGTGCTACAGTAGTTGAACCCATTTCCTCTGCATGACCTGTCATTGCCACAGTAACTAGATGAAACCCACTAGCATGTGTAGGAGTTGATTGAGCCATGTGTATGTGTTTCCTACCTTGCTATGCCTACTATGCTTAGAGTCGTGTCAGGTCTGGTTCATCTGGGTGATGTGCTAGAGTGAAATGATTATGTCGGTAATGAGAGTGATGTGTTGAACATGATTTGGTAAAGGTATCGATGAGAGGCCATGTAGGAGTACATGGCGGGTTGTTTCATTGGAACCGTCCATAAGGACCAAGATCTGTATATATGATTTAAGAATCAGCTACTACCATATATTGGGATCCTTAATTGACTCACTCGACTTCTTATCCACCCTAGTCCTCTATCCAGGAGTTGCAAGTAGTTTCTTGTGTTTGTAGCTTACTGGAGGCCGTGGGCAGTGCTGACCCGCGGGGTGGGCTGTGATGCGGTAGGTACGTGGCACGGTGTACTGGATGCCCGTTTGGTATCTCGGGAACCCTACACACATCATTTGGGGCCGTATGTGGAAACCTCGGTCGGACTCCCTGTGGATGGAACCTGAATAGGCGATAAACCTGGACTAGAGACTTAGGTGTTTAGGTAGGTCGTGGTCTACACCCACGTCGGCGAAGTCTGCCGAGCACATGTCGTGTGCAGACGCTAAGTGGTGGAAACATGTATGAAGAAGTACACCCCTGCAGGGTTAACATCATCTATTCGAATCACCGCATCCGCAGTACAGGACTACTTGGTTGCCTATACAGTTCATAGAAAAGTAAATGGTTACTACTAAAAGTCTCAAGATAAGCGTGAGTGCCGAGGATGGCTCTTCCGTAGGATGATGGAGGTGGATCCTCATAGTGTATTGAAGTGGTGAGTAGTGGATTCAAGTGCGCAAAACAATTTCAAGGTGGTGTCTCGTAGGATAGCTTAGCCAAGAGTCAAAGCTGGCTTGCTACAACCCACCATCCCTTCTTGATAATGTGCATGTATATAGGATCTGATGTAAGTCTTGCTGAGTACCTTTGTACTCATGTTGCTTAATTTACATTTTACAAAAGACGCTGCAACTCCTTCTGATGGGTTCTTCATAGACGTCGATGTCGATGAGTAGGCTGAAGCCCCAGGTGGTGATCCTGAGCTCACGATGGACCGTGTAGTATAGTCAGGCTTTCTCAAGCCTCTTTTATTTTCTAGTTGTCTGTACTCAAACATGTTACTTCTGTTGTTGGCTTGTATGCTTGTATGACTTGAATGCTGGGTCGTGTGACCCGTACTTGTGTGTATGATATGTATGGCTCTCTGAGCCTTTAAATAAAGTACTTGAGTTGTAGAGTCATGTTGTGATGCCTTGTTGTATTTGCACATATCGAGCATATTGTGTGTATGATTTAAATGCTTGGTATGTGTGGGATCTGACTATCTAGTTGTTTATCCTTGGTAACCTCTCTTACTAGGAAATGTCTCCTAGTGCTTCCACTGAGCCATGGTAGCTTACTACTGCTCCGGAACACTTAGGCTGGCCGGCATGTGTCCTTCTTCATTCATGTGTCTGTCCCTTCGGGGAAATGTCACGCGATGAGTATCGGAGTCCTGTTAGCCTGCTACAGCCCGGTTTACCGGAGTCCTGCTAGCCCAGTGCTACAGCCCGGATTCACTTGCTGATGACCGACACGTTCGTTGTTGGGTCATGTAGGCCTACATCAACACCATAGCCCCTCCGATGAGTTGTGAGTAGTTTACCACAGACCTACGGGTCCATAGTTATTAGCTAGATGGCTTCTTCTCTCTTTTTGGATCTCAATACAATGTTCTCCCCCTCTCTTGTGGAGATCTATTCGATGTAATCTATTTTTGCGGTGTGTTTGTAGAGATCCAATGAATTGTGGGTTTATGATCAAGTTTATCTATGAATAATATTGGAATCTTCTCTGGATTCTTTTATGTATGATTGAGTTATCTTTGCAAGTCTCTTCGAATTATCAGTTTCGTTTGGCCTACTAGATTGATCTTTCTTGCCATGGGAGAAGTGTTTAGCTTTGGGTTCAATCTTGCGGTGTTCTTACCCAGTGACAGAAAGGGTTGCAAGACACATATTGTATTGTTGCCATCGAGGATAACAAGATGGGGTTTATATCATATTGCATGAGTTTATCCCTCTACATCATGTCATCTTGCTTAATGCGTTACTCTGTTCTTATGAACTTAATACTCTAGATGCATGCTGGATAGCGGTTGATGTGTGGAGTAATAGTAGTAGATGCAGGCAGGAGTCGGTCTACTTGTTATGGACATGATGCCTATATACATGATCATGCCTAGATAATCTCATAACTATGCGCTTTTCTATCAATTGCTCGACAGTAATTTGTTCACCCACCGTAATACTTATGCTATCTCGAAAGAAGCCTCTAGTGAAACCTATGGCCCCCGGGTCTATCTCTTATCATATTTGCTTTCAATCTATCTTTATTTGCATCTTTACTTTTTGCATCTATATTACAAAATACCAAAAATATATTACTATCTCTATTAGATCTCACTTTTGCAAGAGGCCATGAAGGGATTGACAACCCCTTTATTGCGTTGGTTGCGAGTTCTCAGTTTGTTTGTGTAGGTGCGTGGGACTTTTGAGGAGCCTCCTACTGGATTGATACCTTGGTTCTCAAAACTGAGGGAAATACTTACGCTACACCCCTCTCCTCTTGGAGGAAAACCAACGCAAGCTCAAGACGTAGCAATAGCTAGAGAAGGTACTAAGGCATTCTTGTCCATCCACTTGGAAAAAGGAAAGAAACCAAACAAAACAACAAGTGGATGTCCTCGAATGAGTAAAATATGCAACCAACATGCTCACACAGTAAAATGGCAAATGAAATATGTGGCAAAGCATGCACAAACACTCTAGCATCTATCAAGCAATTGGCAATGACTAGGTCATCTATATATGAGTATATTGACTTAGGAGTCAAATGAGAACATTTGATCATATGTCATACTCATTGTTTAAGCACAAGTGGGGTTACCACTTTTACATAAAGCATTATTATGTTCACACCATTAGAGTTGCTTTAGCTCAATCCTTTAGAGTAAATCTCCCCCTAGATGTGAGATCCCCCCTCAGAGGGATGAACTAACCTTGGGTTTTTTTGATGATGACTTCATGTAGGTTTTGAAGATGTGGATGCTCAATGTTGATGTAGATCATTCAGAGCAATCCATTGGAGTGAGTTGCACATTCAATACCTACACGGGTTAGTCCCACAAGGAACAAACAAGGATATCCATAGACATAGAGTGATGGACACACAAGATGATGTCCATGAAAGCATTAGGTTACCTTGTCCCTTGTCTTACCAACAAGAGGTTTTGTGACTCCTTGAACTAGTGCAAGATGTGGAAGTTTATTGCACTTGTCCTTGCCAAAATGATGAGAGTGAAGTTTATTAGCGGAGTCACCCTCAAGAACTCTCCAGTTCTTCTTCTTTGGGATCCACATAATCTTGATGGGAATCCTTAGAGTTGTAGTCGTACTTGATGAAGTAGAACTTGATGTAGTAGAACTTGATGTAGTATTGGGAACCCACTTGACCAAGGCCTTAGGAGCTTCTTCAAATGAATCAATCTCCTCTTGAAGCTTGTCCTTGCCTTTTTGCTTGTGGTCTTGTGGTGGAAGATCATCTTGAGCTTGTGTTCCTTTGAAATAAGTAGGATCGTACTTCTCTTGTTGAGGAACAAACTTTGTCTTGGGGTATTGATCTTCTTCCCACTCAACTCCATTGGCATTGAACTTTCGTTCAAAACCAACACCTTGATTCTCCCGGTGCCTTCCTTGCTTGCGTACAATCTCCTCGAATTTCTTACTTCCGGCAAGGCTCTTGTAAACACCTTTCTCTATAATTCCCTTCAATAAGCTATTTTCTTGCTCAAGTGTAACTTGGCTAAGAGAATCATCAGTGGAATCAATAGAACTACTAGAAGAAACAATATTGGATTTAGCATGATTATTGTTACTACTAGAAGAAGAATCTTTCTTGTTCTTGTTACTAGACTTGACTTGTGGCATGTAAGTAGATAAGAGTAAATGCTTGGCAAAGTAAGAAGAACTTTTCTTGCGAAGATCATCATTGATTGGCTTTAAAAACTCATGCTCTTGCTCAAGGTTGAGCTTTTCAAAGCATAACTTCCTGTGAGTCTTTAAAAGTTCTCGATGATCTTCCAAGATAGTTTCATGAGCTAACTTAAGAGTGTTTAGTTCTTTAGCTAGATGCTCAATCTTCTCCTTATCATCGTCATTCGTTTTATCTTGATTAGCATGATTAATTGATGTTTTGTCATAGTATTCATCACTAGAGTTTTCAACAAGTAAATCATCATCATCTAACAAGTCATCTTTATCACTATTGAAATCAACATACTCGGGGTGTGATACCTTTGGGCCTTTAGCCATGAAGCATCTTCCAATTCCTTCATTTAGTGAGTCAAATATGTCGTAGGAGTTGGTTGACACAAGTGCTAGACCGACAACACCTTCATCTTGAGTATATTCGGAGTCGGAGTGATAGCTTCTCTCGGAAGGATGGTCAGAGTCGGAGCCGGATACCCATTCACCAACATGAGCTTGATGTCTTCGTTTTGTGTAGCTCTTTGATGATTTGTCCTTCCTTTCTGAATCCTTGCTTCTCCGGGATGTTCTTCGTTCATAACAATCATCTCTACTCCTTCTTTCTCTTGATGGTGATTCTTCTCTTCTACTCCTTCTTTTTGGAGAATCTTCTCGTCTTTTGTAGGGAGTCGTACACTCATTGGAATAGTGTCTGGGTCTTCCACAATTGTAGCAATTACGCTCACGACAAGAAGATCTTTTGTCATTGTAGGACCTTGACTTGGAACTTCTTTCCTTGCTTCTACTCTTGTAGAACTTGTTGAAGTTCTTCACCATTAGTCTCAATTCTTTATTGAAGGTTTGTTTCTCACTTGATGATGTGGGAGCTTCACATGAGTCTTTGTAAGCACCACTTTACTTGTTGTGGACCTCTTCCTTATCCTTGAGTGACATATCATGTCTTCCAATTACTTCCGTTGGCTTGAGATCTTTGTAATTGGGAATCATTTGGATCAGTGTGCACACGGTATCATATTTTCCATCCAAGGCTCTTAGGATCTTCTGGATGATGAACTTGTCGGTCATCTCTTCACTTCCTAAGCCGGCAATCTCATTTGTGATGAGAGCAAGCCTAGAGTACATTTCAGCGACGCCTTCACCATCCTTCATTTTAAACTTGTCAAGTTGACTTTGAAGCACATCCAATTTGGATTCCTTGACGGATTCGGTACCTTCGTGCATATCAATCAAAGTATCCCAAATTTCCTTTGCATTCTCAAGACGGCTTATTTTGTTGAATTCTTCGGGGCATAATCCGTCGAAGTGAATATCACAAGCTTGAGCATTGTATTGCAGCATCTTCAACTCTTCCGCGGTAGCTTCACGGTTCGGTTCTCTCCCATCAAAGAATTCACCTTGCAAGCCAATACACACAATAGCCCAAATGGCGGGGTTATGTCCAAGAATATGCATTTTCATCTTATGCTTCCAACTAGCAAAATTTGTACCATCAAAGTAAGGACCTCTATGGTGGTAATTTCCCTCGCTAGATGCCATACTCTCCTAGGTTGTGAAACCAAGGCTATGACCACCAAAAGCTATGGAAGTCAAAGCAAATGGAGACCAAAGCTCTAATACCACTTGTATGATCGAAAATATGTTTAGAGGGGGGGTGATTACACTACTTGACCAAATAAAAATCTAGCCTTTTCCAGATTTTAGTTCTTGGCAGATTTTAGCAACTTAGCACAAGTCAAGCAATCAACCTACACATGCAATTCTAAGAGTATAGCAGAGGAATGTTAAAGAATTGCATATGAAGGTAAAGGGAGGAGTTTGAGGAGGAAAACGCAATGTAGACACGGAGATTTTTTATCCGTGGTTCCGATAGGTGGTGCTATCATACATCCACGTTGATGGAGACTTGAACCCACGAAGGGTAACGGTTGCACGAGTCCACGGAGGGCTCCACCCACGAAGGGTCCACGAAGAAGCAACCTTGTCTATCCCACCATGGCCATCGCCCACGAAGGACTTGCGTCACTCGGGTAGATCTTCATGAAGTAGGCGATCTCCTTGCCCTTACGAACTCCTTGGTTCAACTCCACAATCTTGACGAAGGCTCCAAGTGACACCTAACCAATCTAGGAGACACCACTCTTCAAGAGGTAATAGATGGTGTGTTGATGATGAACTCCTTGCTCTTGTGCTTCAAATGATAGTCTCGCCAACACTCAACTCTCTCGCACGGTATTTGGATTTGGTGGAAAGAAGATTTGAGTGGAAAGCAACTTGGGGAAGGCTAGAGATCAAGATTTATGTGGTAGGAATGGAATATCTTAACCTCAACACAAGTGTAGGTGGTTATCTCTCAGAAAATGTATGTTGGAAGTGTAGGCATGTTCTGATGGCTCTCTCCAGGAATGAAAAGTGGGTGTAGGGGTATAAATAGCCTACACACAAAATCTAACCGTTACACACAACTTACCAAACCCGGTGGGTCCGAATCGTGAAACTCGGTCAGACCGATTTAGTTCATAATGTGACCCTTAGCAACTTCAGTGGGACTAACATGTCAACTCGGTGTGACCGATATCGTAAGGGTTAGGGCATAACGTAATGAGACCGATTACACAAACTTGGTGAGACCGATTTTGGTAATAGACAAATAGAGAGTTGGTCAGGCAAACTCGGTGGGACCGATTCGCTCATCTCGGTTGGACCGAAACGTTACAAAAGGGAAATAGAGAGTTTGCGTTGCAATCTCAATGGTACTGATCGCTCATCTCGGTTTGACCGAGACGTTACAAAGGGAAACAGAGAGATTACAATCCTGCTACGTCTTGAGCTTGCGTTGGTTTTCCTTGAAGAGGAAAGGGTGATGCATCAATAGTAGCGTAAGTATTACCCTCAGTTTTTGGGAACCAAGGTGTCATTCAAGTAGGAGGCTCCTCATAAGTCCCACGCACCTACACAAACAAACAAGAACTTGCAACCAACGCAATAAAGGGGTGGTCAATCCCTTCAGGGCCACTTGCAAAAGTGAGATCTGATAGAGATAATATGATAAGATAAATATATTTTTGGTATTTTATGATATAGATTGGAAAAGTAAAAGATGAAAATAAAAGTAGATTGAAAGCTTATATGATAAAAGATAGACCCTGGGGCCATAGGTTTCACTAGTGGCTTCTCTCAAGATAGCATAAGTATTACGATGGGTGAACAAATTACTGTCGAGCAATTGATAGAAAAGCGAATAATTATAAGATTATCTAGGCATGATCATGTATATAGGCATCACGTCCGTGACAAGTAGACCGACTCTCTGCCTGCATCTACTACTATTACTCCACACATCGACCGCTATCCAGCATGCATCTAGAGTATTAAGTTCATAAAGAACAGAGTAACGCATTAAGAAAGATGACATGATGTAGAGGGATAAACTCATGCAATATGATATAAACCCCATCTTTTTATCCTCGACAGCAACGATACAATACGTGCCTTGTTGCCCCTGCTATTACTGGGAAAGGACACCGCAACATTGAACCCAAAGCTAAGCACTTCTCCCATTGCAAGAATTATCAATCTAGTAGGCCAAACCAAACTGATAATTCGAAGAGACTTGCAAAGATAACTTAATCGCACATAAAAGAATTCAGAGGAGATTCAAATATTTCTCATAGGTAAACTTGATCATAAACCCACAATTCATCGGATCTCGACAAACACACTGCAAAAAGAGTTACATCGAATAGATCTCCAAGAAGATCGAGGAGAACTTTGTATTGAGATTTAAAGAGAGAGAAGAAGCCATCTAGCTAATAAGTATGGACCCGAAGGTCTGTGGTAAACTACTCACAACTCATCGGAAGGGCCTTGGAGATGATGTAGAGACCCTCCATGGTCTATTCCCCCTCCGACGGAGCACCGGCGAAGGCTCCAAGATGGGATCTCGCGGCTATAGAAAGTTACGGCGGTGGAAATAGTTTTTAGTGGTCGCTTCTGATGTTTTCAGGGTACGTGGGTATATGTAGGAGGAAGAAGTAGGTCGGTGGGCACTTGAGGGGCCCACGAGGGTGGGGGCGCGCCCACCTATAGGGGGAGCGTCAGGCACCCTCATGGCTGCCTCCTCCGTTGCTTGACGTCCAGTCCAAGTCCCCTGGATCATGTTTGTTCCAAAAAGATCGCTCCCAAAGGTTTCATTCCATTTGGAATCTGTTTGATATTCCTTTTCTTCAGGCTGGGCCTCCGGCTAGTAGGTTAGTCCCAAAAATGATATAAAAGTGTAAATTAAAGCCCATAAACATCCAAAACGGGTAATATAATAGCACGGAACAATAAAAAATTATAGATACGTTGGAGACATATCAAGCATCCCCAAGCTTAATTCATGCTCGTCCTCGAGTAGGTAAATGATAAAAACAAAATTTTTGATGTGGAATGCTACCTAGCATAATTCTCAATGTAATTTTCTTTTTTGTGGCATGAATGTTCGGATCCAAATGATTCAAAATAAAAGATCATATTGACATAAGAAATAGTAATACTTCAAGCATACTAATCAAAGCAATCATGTCTTCTCAAAATAACATGGCTAAAGAAAGTTCATCCCTACAAAATAGTTAGGCTATGTTTCATTTTCATCACACAAAATACTCCCGTGAAGAACAACCCCAGTTTCAGCCAAGCAATTAGTTCATACTTTTTAACGCGCTTCAGCCTTTCTGAACTCTCACGCAATACAGGAGCGTGAGCCATGGATATAGCACTATGGGTGGAATAGAATATGATGATGGAGGTTGTGTGGAGAAGACAAAAAAGGAGAAAGTCTCACATTGACGAGGCTAATCAACGAGCTATGGAGATGCCCATCAATTGACGTCAACATGAGGAGTAGGGATTGCCATGCAATGGATGCACTAGAGCTATAAATGTATGAAAGCTCAACAAAAGAAACTAAGTTGGTGTGCATCCAACTTGCTTGCTCACAAAGACCTAGGGCATTTGAGGAAGCCCATCGTAGGAATATACAAGCCAAGTTCTATAATGAAAAATTCCCACTAGTATATGAAAGTGACAACATATGAGACTCTCTATATGAAGAACATGGTGCTACTTTGAAGCACAAGTGTGGAAAATGATAGTAATATTGCCCCCTTTTTATTTTCTTTTTCTTTTTTTTCATTTTTCTTTTTCTTGGGCCTTTCTTTTTTTCTTTTGGCCTTTCTTCTTTTTTTTATTTTTTTTCTTTGGCCTTTATTTTTTTTCTTTTTGGCCTTTCCCTTTTTTTATTTGGGGACAATGCTCTAATAATGATGATCATCACACTTCTATTTATTTACAACTGATGAATAACAAATCAAAACTAGAACAAGATATGACTCTATATGAGTGCCTCCGACGGTGTACCGGGATGGGCAATGAATCAAGAGTGACATGTATGAAAAATTATGCATGGTGGCTTTGCCACAAATACGATGTCAACTACATGATCATGCAAGGCAATATGACAATGATGATGCGTGTCATGATGATGAACGGGATGGTGGAAAGTTGCATGGCAATATATCTCGGAATGGCTATGGAAATGCCATAATAGGTAGGTATGGTGGCTGTTTTGAGGAAGGTATAAGGAGGTTTATGTGTGATAGAGCGTATCATATCACGGGGTTTGGATGCACCGGCGAAGTTTGCACAACCTCTCAAGGTGAGAAAGGGCAATGCACGGTACCGAAGAGGCTAGCAATGATGGAAAGGTAAAAGTGCATATAATCCATGGACTCAACATTAGTCATAAAGAACTCATATACTATTGCAAAAGTTTTATTAGCCCTCAAGCAAAGTACTACTTGCATGCTCCTAGGGGGAGGTTGGTAGGAGTTAACCATCGCGTGCCCCCGACCTCCACTCAAGGGAAGGCAATCAAAAGAGCACCCTATGCAATAAATTTGTTACACAACTTTTACCATACGTGCATGCTACGGGACTTGCCAACTTCAACACAAGCATTCTTTAAATTCATAATCACCCAACTAGCATGACTCTAATATCACCACCTCCATATCTCAAAACAATTATCAAGTATAAAATTGATCATAGCTTTCTATTCACTTCCTATGATAGTTTTTATTATACCCAACTTGGATGCCCATCATTCTAGGACCAATTTTATAACCATAGAAAATACCATGCTGTTCTAAGAGCCTCTCAAAATAATATAAGTGAAGCATGAGAGATTAATAATTTCTACAAAATCAAGCCACCGCCGTGCTCTAAAAGATTTAAGTGAAGCACTAGAGCAAAAATATCTAGCTCAAAAGATATAAGTGAAGCACATAGAGTATTCTAATAAATTCCAATCAAGTGGGTTTCTCCCAAAAGGTGCGTACAGCAAGGATGATTGTGGTGATCTAAAAAGCAAATACTAATATCATACAAGACGCTCCAAGCAAAACACATATCATGTGGCGAATAAAAATATAGCTCCAAGTAAAGTTACCGATGAACGAAGACGAAAGACGGGATGCCTTCCGGGGCATCCCCTAGCTTAGGCTTTTGGTTATCCTTGAATATCTTGGGAAATTTGTTCTCAACTCTAAAAATCCTACCAAAATAGAAAGTCCTGGGAAATTTGTCTATTGATCTACAGAAAAAGGAATCAATGCAAAAATACGTTTCTGTGAATTACTAAAATTATTTTCGTGCATGCAAAGTTTCTGTTTTCCAGCAGAATCAAATTAACTATCACCATAGGTTATCCTATAGGTTCTACTTGGCACAAACAGTAATTAAAACATGAAAACACATATAAACAGAAGCTAGATGAAAATTTTAATACTAAACAGAAGCAAAAACAAAGAACGAAAATAAAATTGGGTTGCCTCCCAACTAGCACTATCGTTTAACGCCCCTAGCTAGGCATAAAAGCGAGGATAGATCTAAGTAGTGCCATCTTTGGCACTCAATTACTCAATAGAGCACTTATAATCTTTAGGGGTTTCTCCGTTTTTAGCAATTATCAAGCCCTTAGGCAAGAATTCAAGAAATTCATTTGTAGCAAAAGATTCCTTAATGATAGAGACACAGTTGGGATGAACACTTATTGATTTGAGATCCGCATTTCCCTTATTAGAAGATTCACCCTTATTTTTAGGAACATAAATAAATTTGGTAGTTTTGGTAAGAGGACTTGGAGTGTTTTTCACGGATGAACTATAGGTTCTTTCTCGTAGAATCTAGATCTATACTTTTATTAACTATAGGTTCTTTCTCTTTAAAAAAATTCAAAGTAACTCCAACCCTAGATCCATAATGGGTGATTTGGTCATGAATCATTTTTTCTAGATTTTCAACTAACTCAACAGTGGCAACTTTATTTTCAATAATTTCAAGCCTTTGCATCACATGTTCTAAAGTTAAAATAGTTCCATTAACCAAAAGAGGGGGTGGACCAAACAAATCTAACATAGCATTATAAGCATCAAAAGTATGGCTATCCAAGAAATTCCCTCCGGGAATGGTATCAAGAATGCATCCATTCCAAGGGGTAATGCCTACATAAAAATTGCAAAGAAGAACGGAAGTGGAAAGCTTCCTAGTAGATCTATTTTGAGCATTGCAAATTCTATGCCAATCATCTTTTAGATTTTCTCCCTCCCTTTGCTTAATATTAAGAATTTCATGTTCGGGAGTAATAACGAGGATAGGAGGACTAGCCATAGCGACGAGCAAACAAAAGACAAGCGAAAAAGAGAGGAGATTGGGAAAGAGAGGGCGAATAAAACAGCAAGGGTGAAGTGGGGGAGAGGAAAACGAGAGGCAAATGGCAAATAATGTAATGCGAGGAAGATGAGTTTGTGATGGGTACTTGGTATGTCTTGACTTGAGCAAAGACCTCCCCGACAACGCCGCCAGAAATCCTTCTTGCTGCGTCTTGAGCTTGCGTTGGTTTTCCTTGAAGAGGAAAGGGTGATGCAGCAATAGTAGCGTAAGTATTTCCCTCAATTTTTGAGAACCAAGGTATCAATCCAGTAGGAGGCTCCTCAGAAGTCCCACGCACCTACACAAACAAACAAGAACTCGCAACCAACACAATAAAGGGGTTGTCAATCCCTTCACGGCCACTTGCGAAAGTGAGATCTGATAGAGATAATATGATAAGATAAATATATTTTGGTATTTTATGATATCGATTGGAAAAGTAAAAGATGCAAATAAAAGTAGATTGAAAGCTTATATGATAAAAAATAGACCCCGGAGCTATAGTTTTCACTAGTGGCTTCTCTCAAGGTAGCATAAGTATTACAGTGGGTGAACAAATTACTGTCGAGCAATTGATAGAAAAGCGAATAATTATGATATTATCTAGGCATGATCATGTATATAGGCATCACGTCCGTGACAAGTAGACCGACTCCTGCCTGCATCTACTACTATTACTCCACACATCGACCGCTATCCAGCACGCATCAAGAGTATTAAGTTCATAAAGAACAGAGTAAGGCATTAAGAAAGATGACATGATGTAGAGGGATAAACTCATGGAATATGATATAAACCCCATATTTTTATCCTCGATGGCAACAATACAATACATGCATTGCTGCCCCTTCTGTCACTGGGAAAGGACACCGCAAGATTGAACCCAAAGCTAAGCACATCTCCCATTGCCAGAAAGATCAATCTAGTAGGACAAACCAAACAGATAATTCGAAGAGACTGTCACACCCTAGCTAGTTCATGCATTAGAGTTCTTGCATCATGTTTATCATTCATCAGAAACTGGAAATGGGGATGACAGAACCCCCAGCACCCCCTGAAACCAACTAGGGTTTACTAAAAATAATTTCAATGAACCTGAAATGCCCTTCTAAAATGTCCATCATTTTTGTCTTGGTCCAGAACCTCTGCCAAAAGTGATGCACAAATTTCTAGGTCATCCTAAGGTCACTGGATTAAATCATTAGCTATTTGAATTTGGGCATTTAAATAATATAAAATATTTCAAATGCTCAAATAATCCCAAACTAAAATGTTCCATGTTGGATATATTCCAAACAGTGGCCATGTGCAGTTTGGTGATTTTTGGAGATGCCTAAGTATTTTTAGAAATGCAAAAAACTTACAGAAATAAAACAAAATAGAAGTAAATGGAAAACTCACTTACCTGGCCAAACCCACGCCCTGGCCCACCTGGCGGCCCAGCACTGTGCTGGCCCATGCCAGCCAGCTGCTTCGTCCCCGCCAGGCAGGCAGGGAGGTGACGCCGACGAGCACGAGTTCGCCATGGCACCACCTGCTTGCCGCTTCGCCGCTGGACGGGCTGGACGACCTCCACGTCGCACCCTCGACCCCCTGGACACATCCATTCGCCCCTGTCGCCTCTCCCTTGCTCCCCTCCGCCATGGCCGACGCTGCCGCAGCCACGCCGCCGTCATAGCCATAGCCACCGCCGTCTCTGTGTCGCCCAACCGTGTCCACGAGCTCTGCCATTGTCTTCTCCGTCGAGCAGGCCCAGCCCCGAGCGCTCGCGTGCCTCGAAGCCACCACAACGACCTCTCCTGACTCCGCCACCATCGGAGATCCCCTTCACCGTCACCGTCGCAGCAGGCCCTCCCCGACCTCACCGTCAACTCCATCGCAACCGCCGTGAGCCTAGCTACCTCTCTATCCTCTCCGTTCTCTCTCTCGAGCCCTGTAGCGACTGCATGTAGCTCACCCGCACGCGCCGCCACCGAGCTCATCACCGACGAGGCTCCAGCCATGCCACGGCCAAGCCACCTTGTCCACTAGTGCTACCGCACCCCCAGGAGCTCACTGCACCACTCCATGCACCTCACTGTGCCTCCTAGCGACGAGTCTGAGCTTGTCCGAGCTCCGGCCGTTGCCAAGCTCATCACCGGCGTCGTTTCTGGCGACCCTGAGCCCAACCACCACCACCACTGGATGCGGCTCGCCTCTAGCATCACGTAGGTGCCCTCCGCCACCTTTTTGGTCGCCGGAGCACAAAACCCGCACCGCACCGCCGCGTTTGGCCTCACCGGCGGCTAAACACCGGCGAGTTTGACCCTGCAGACCGTGTTTGACCATGGGTGGGCCCAGTTTGACCCCCCTGGGTCAGTGACAGGTGGGGCCCAGCCTTGCTAATTAACTAGGATTAGTATTAACTAATAGTTAGTTAGACTAAGGCACTGACACGTGGGACCCACTGGTCAGGTTTGACCTGGAGCGTCCCGTTGACTGCTGACGTCACCCTCACGCAATGCTGACGCAATAATTTAATGACTGGAATTATTCTTATACAGGAAATTCCAAAAAATACCACAAACTTCAAAAAAACCATAGAAATTAATCTGTAGCTCCAAATGCAAAGTGTTATATATGAAAAATGATCAGAAAAATCCAATCTATCCATCTGTACCGGTTTCATGCATGTTTAAGCAAGCTTACCTGATGTTTAGTGCAGAACAAGATAAAGCACTATTAAGGGCCATGCATGAGCTTGGAACTTGAATCTTTGATTCAAAATGGTTCAAACCCATCTGGTCTTAGTTGCATTAGCCCAATACACTCATTTTTCCATGTATCATGCATGCATCACATTGTTGTGTATTGTTTGGTGATGATTGTATATCAGTGCTCTCTGTGGAAGGTTCTGCCCCCGAGGAGTATCGCGAATACCCTAACAAAGAGCATTACCAGTCCACGGACCCGCAAGGCAAGCAACCAACCATTTGATCATATCGATACAATCCCATGTTCTCGCCTTTGCTCTCTTTTACTACATTAAGGCAACGCGATTCAAATTGTTGTGTGCTACAGTAGTTGAACCCATTTCCTCTGCATGACCTGTCATTGCCACAGTAACTAGATGAAACCCACTAGCATGTGTAGGAGTTGATTGAGCCATGTGTATGTGTTTCCTACCTTGGTATGCCTGATATGCTTAGAGTCGTGTCAGGTCTGGTTCATCTGGGTGATGTGCTAGAGTGAAATGATTATGTCGGTAATGAGAGTGATGTGTTGAACATGATTTGGTAAAGGTATCGATGAGAGGCCATGTAGGAGTACATGGCGGGTTGTTTCATTGGAACCGTCCATAAGGACAAAGATCTGTATATATGATTTAAGAATCAGCTACTACCATATATTGGGATCCTTAATTGACTCACTCGACTTCTTATCCACCCTAGTCCTCTATCCAGGAGTTGCAAGTAGTTTCTTGTGTTTGTAGCTTACTGGAGGCCGTGGGCAGTGCTGACCCGCGGGGTGGGCTGTGATGCGGTAGGTACGTGGCACGGTGTACTGGATGCCCGTTTGGTATCTCGGGAACCCTGCACACATCATTTGGGGCCGTATGTGGAAACCTCGGTCGGACTCCCTGTGGATGGAACCTGAATAGGCGATAAACCTGGACTAGAGACTTAGGTGTTTAGGTAGGTCGTGGTCTACACCCACGTCGGCGAAGTCTGCCGAGCACATGTCGTGTGCAGACGCTAAGTGGTGGAAATATGTATGAAGAAGTACACCCCTGCAGGGTTAACATCATCTATTCGAATCGCCGCATCCGCAGTATAGGACTACTTGGTTGCCTATACAGTTCATAGAAAAGTAAATGGTTACTACTAAAAGTCTCAAGATAAGCGTGAGTGCCGAGGATGGCTCTTCCGTAGGATGATGGAGGTGGATCCTCATAGTGTATTGAAGTGGTGAGTAGTGGATTCAAGTGCGCAAAACAATTTCAAGGTGGTGTCTCGTAGGATAGCTTAGCCAAGAGTCAAAGCTGGCTTGCTGCAACCCACCATCCCTTCTTGATAATGTGCATGTATATAGGATCTGATGTAAGTCTTGCTGAGTACCTTTGTACTCATGTTGCTTAATTTACATTTTACAAAAGATGCTGCAACTCCTTCTGATGGGTTCTTCATAGACGTCGATGTCGATGAGTAGGCTGAAGCCCAGGTGGTGATCCTGAGCTCACGATGGACCGTGTAGTATAGTCAGGCTTTCTCAAGCCTCTTTTATTTTCTAGTTGTCTGTATTCAAACATGTTACTTCTGTTGTTGGCTTGTATGCTTGTATGACTTGAATGTTGGGTCGTGTGACCCGTACTTGTGTGTATGATATGTATGGCTCTCTGAGCCTTTCAATAAAGTACTTGAGTTGTAGAGTCATGTTGTGATGCCTTGTTGTATTTGCACATATCGAGCATATTGTGTGTATGATTTAAATGCTTGGTATGTGTGGGATCTGACTATCTAGTTGTTTATCCTTGGTAACCTCTCTTACTAGGAAATGTCTCCTAGTGCTTCCACTAAGCCATGGTAGCTTACTACTGCTCCGGAACACTTAGGCTGGCCGGCATGTGTCCTTCTTCATTCATGTGTCTGTCCCTTCGGGGAAATGTCACGCGATGAGTATCGGAGTCCTGTTAGCCTGCTACAGCCCGGTTTACCGGAGTCCTGCTAGCCCAGTGCTACAGCCCGGATTCACTCGCTGATGACCGACACGTTCGTTGTTGGGTCATGTAAGCCTATCCCTGTAAGTTAGTGCCACTTTTGTTGGGGATCGTAGCGGAAATTTAAAATTTTCTACGCATCACCAAGATCAATCTATGGAGTAATCTAGCAACGAGGGAAAGGGGAGTGCATCTACATACCCGTACTCGTAGCGATTCAGATCGCGGTTGATTCTGATCTAAGCGCCGAACAACGACGCCTCCGCGTTCAACACACGTGCAGCCCGATGACGTCTCCCGTGCCTTGATCCAGCAAGGGGAGAGGGAGAGGTTGGGGAAGACTCCGTCCAGCAGCAGCACGATGGCGTGGTGGTGGTGGAGGAGCATGGTACTCCAGCAGGGCTTCGCCAAGCACCACAACAGACGAGGAGGGAGAGGGGTAGGGCTGCGCCAAGAGGGAGATGTTCTCATGTGTATGGCAGCCCCAAACCCCCACTATATATAGGGGGAAGGGAGGGGCTGTGCCCCCATCTAGGTTTCCACCCCTAGGGTTGGTGGCCAGCCCTAGATCCCATCTAGGGGAGTGGCCAAAGGGGAGAGAGGGGGGCGCACCACTATGTGGGCCTTAGGCCCATCTGAGCCTAGGGTTTCCCACCTTTCCCTTCTCTCTTTGCCTTGGGCCCTGGTTGGGGGCGCACCAGCCCACCTGGGGCTGGTCCCCACCGACACTTGGCCTACGCAGCCCTCTGGGGCCGGTGGCCCCACCTAGTGGACCCCCGGGACCCTCCCGGTGGTCCCGGTACGTTACCGATAGCACCCGAAACTTTTTTGGTGACCAAAACAGGACTTCCCATATATAAATCCTTACCTCCGGACCATTCCGGAACTCCCCGTGACGTCCGGGATCTCATCCGGGACTCCGAACAACATTCAGTAACCACGTATATCTATTCCCTATAACCCTAGCGTCATCAAACCTTAAGTGTGTAGACCCTACGGGTTCGGGAACCATGCAGACATGACCGAGACAACTCTCCGGCCAATAACCAACAGCGGGATCTGGATACCTATGTTGGCTCCCACATGTTCCATGATGATCTCATCAGATGAACCACGATGTCAAGGATTCAATCAATTCCGTATACAATTCCCTTTGTCTACTGGTACGATACTTACCCGAGATTTGATCGTTGGTATCCCGATACCTTGTTCAATCTCGTTACTGGCAAGTCTCTTTACCCGTTCCGTAACACATCACCCCGCGATCAACTCCTTGATCACGTTGTGCACATTATGATGATGTCCTACCGAGTGGGCCCAGAGATACCTCTCCGTCACACGGAGTGACAAATCCCAGTCTCAATTCGTGCCAACCCAACAGACACTTTCGGAGATACCCGTAGTACACCTTTATAGCCACCCAGTTACATTGTGACGTTTGGTACACCCAAAGCATTCCTACGGTATCCGGGAGTTGCACAATCTCATGGTCTAAGGAAAAGATACTTGACATTTAGAAAAGCTTTAGCATACGAACTACACGATCTTGTGCTAGGCTTAGTATTGGGTCTTGTCCATCATATCATTCTCCTATTGATCAACGAGCTAGTCAACTAGAGGCTTACTAGGGACATGGTGTTTTCTATGTATCCACACATGTATCTGAGTTTCCTATCAATACAATTCTAGCATGGATCATAAACAAGCAAATATAATAATAACCATTTTATTATTGCCTCTAGGGCATATTTCCAACAGTCTCCCACTTGCACTAGAGTCAATAATCTAGTTCACATCACTATGTGATTGTAATGAATCAACGCCCATGGGGTTTGATCATATCTCGCTTGTGAGATAGGTTATTAGTCAACGGATCTGAACCTTTCAGATACGTGTGTGCTTTGCAAATCTCTATGTCATCTCCTAGATGCATCTACCACACTCTATTTGGAGTTATTCCAAATAACTATTCTACTATACGAATCCGGTTTACTACTCGGGATAATCCGGATTAGTGTCAAAGTTTGCATCGGTGTAACCCTTTACGATGAACCTTTTTACCACCTCCATAATCGAGAAAATTTCTTAGTCCACTAGTTACTAAGGATAAGTTTGACCGCTGTCCTGTGATCTATTCCTGGATCACTCTTGTACCCCTTGACTGACTCATGGCAAGGCACACTTCAGGTGCGGTACACAGCATAGCATACGATAGAGCCTACGTCTGAAGCATAGGGGACGACCTTCGTCCTTTCTCTCTCTTCTATCGTGGTCATGTCTTGAGTCTTACTCAATATTCACACCTTATAACACAACCAAGAACTCCTTCTTTGCCGATCTATTTTGAACTCCTTCAAAATCTTGTCACGGTATGTATTTATTTGAAAGTACTATTAAGCATTTTTTATCTATCCTTATAGATCTTGATGCTCAATGTTCAAGTAGCTTAATCTAGGTTTTCCATTGAAAAACACTTTTCAAATAACCCTATATGCTGTCCAGAAATTCTACATCATTTCTGATCAACAATACTTTAATAACATATACTCATCAGAAATTATATAGTGCTCCCACTCACTTCTTTGGAAATACAAGTTTCTCATAAACTTTGTATAAACCCAAAACCTTTGATCATCTCATCAAAGCGTATATTCCAACTCCGAGATGCTTACTCCAGTCCTTAGAAGGATTGCTGGAGCTTTGCATACTTGTTAGCATCTTTTTAGGATTGACGAAACCTATTGGTTGTATCACATACAACCTTTCCTCAAGAATATCATCAAGGAAACAATGTTTTTTTTGACATCCTATCTGCAAGATTTCATAAATCATGCAGTAACTGCTAATATAATTCCAACAGACTCTTTAGCATCGCTATGAGTGAGAAAGTCTCATTGCAATCAACTCCTTGAACTTGTCAGAAAACATCTTAACGACAAGTCGAGCTTTCTTAATGGTGACACTTACCATCATTGTCTGTCTTCCTTTTAAAATCCATCTGTACTCAACAGCCTTACGGCCATCGAGTAGTTCTGCCAAAGTCTACACTTCGTTTTCATACATGGATCCTCTCTCGGATTGTATGGCCTCGAGCCATTCATCGGAATCCGGGCCCACCATCGCTTGTCCATATCTCGTAGGTTCATTGTTGTCTAGTAACATGACCTCCAAGACAGGATTACCGTACCACTCTGAAGTAGTACGCATCCTTGTCGACCTACGAGGTTTGGTGGTGACTTGATCCGAAGTTTCATGATCACTAGCATAAGCTTCTACTTCAATTGGTGTAGGCGCCACAGGAACAACTTCCTGTGCCCTACTACACACTAGTTGAAATGATGGTTCAATAACCTTATCAAGTCTCCACCATCCTCCCACTCAATTTTTTCGAGAGAAACCTTTCCTCGAGAAAGGACCCGTTTCTAGAAACAATCACTTTTGCTTCCGGATCTGAAATAGGAGGTATACCCAACTATTTTTGGGTGTCCTATGAAGATGCATTTATCCGCTTTGGGTTCGAGCTTATCAACCTCAAACCTTTTTCACATAAGCGTCGCAGCCCCAAACTTTTAAGAAACGACAACTTAGGTTTATCCAAACCATAGTTCATACGGTGTCGTCTCAACGGAATTGCATGGTGCCCTATTTAAAGTGAATGCGGTTGTCTCTAATGCCTAACCCATAAATGATAGTGGTAATTCGATAAGAGACATAATGGTATGCACCATATCCAATAGGGTGCAGCTATGATGTTCGGACACACCATCACACTATGGTGTTCCAGGCGGTATTAGTTGTGAAACAATTTCCACAATGTCTTAATTGCATACCAAACTCATAACTCAGATACTCATCTCTATGATCATATCATAGACATTTTATCCTCTTGTCACGACGATCTTTAACTTCACTCTGAAATTACTTGAACCTTTCAATAATTCAGATTTGTGTTTCATCAAGTAAACATACTCAGAATCTACTCAAATCATCTGTGAAGTAAGAACATAACGATATCCACTGCATGCCTCAACACTCAGTAGACTGCACGCATCAAAATGTATTACTTCCAACAAGTTGCTTTCTTGTTCCATCTTACTGAAACCGAGGCTTTTCAGTCATCTTGCCCATGTGGTATGATTTGCATGTCTCAAGTGATTCAAAATCAAGTGAGTCCAAACGATCCATCTGCATGGAGTTTCTTCATGCGTATATACCAATAGACATGGTTCGCATGTCTCAATCTTTTCAAAAACGAGTGAGTCCAAAGATCCATCAACATGGAGCTTCTTCATGCATTTTATACCAAGATGACTTACATGGCAGTGCCACAAGTAGGTGGTACTATCATTACTATCTTATATCTTTTGGCATGAACATGTGTATCACTACGATCGAGATTCAATAAACCATTCATTTTAGGTGCAAGACCATTGAAGGTATTATTCAAATAAATAGAGTAACCATTATTCTCCTTAAATGAATAACCGTATTGCGATAGACATAATCCAATCATGTCTATGCTCAACGCAAACACCAAATAACAATTATTTAGGTTTAACACCGATCCCGATGGTAGAGGGAGTGTGCGATGTTTGATCACATCAACCTTGGAAATACTTCCAACACATATCGTCACCTCGCCTTTAGCTAGTCTCCGTTTATTCTGTAGCCTATTATTTCGAGTTACTAACACTTAGCAATAGAACCGGTATCTATTACCATGGTGCTACTAGGAGTACTAGTAGAGTACACATTAATATAATGTATATCCAATATACTTCTGTCGACCATGCCTGCCTTCTTATCTACCAAGTATCTAGGGTAATTCTACTCCAGTGACCGTTCCCCTTATTACAGAAGGACTTAGTCTCGGGTTTGGGATCAACCTTGGGTTTCTTCATTAGAGCAGTAGCTGATTTGCCATTTCATGAAGTATCCCTTCTTGCCCTTGCCCTTCTTGAAACTAGTGGTTTCACTAACCATCAACAATTGATGCTCCATTTGATTTCTACTTTCGCGGTGTCAAACATCGCGAATATCTCAAGGATCATCATATCTATCCCTGATATGTTATAGTTTATCACGAAGCTCTAGCAGCTTGGTGGCAATGACTTTGGAGAAACATCACTATCTCATCTGGAAGATCAACTCCCACTCGATTCAAGTGATTGTTGTACTCAGACAATCTGAGCACGAGCTCAATGATTGAGATTTTCTCCCTTAGTTTGTAGGCTAAGAAAATCGTCGGAGGTCTTATACCTCTTGACGTGGGCACGAGCCTGAAATCCCAATTTCAGCCCTCGAAACATTTCATATGTTCCGCGACGTTTTGAAATCGTCTTCGGTGCCTCAATTCTAAACCATTTAACATTACTAAACTATCATGTAGTCATCAAAACATGTATGTCAGATGTTCGCAACATCCACAGACGACATTCGAGGTTCAGTACACCGAGCGGTGCATTAAGGACATAAGCCTTCTGCGTAGCAATGAGGACAATCCTCAGTTTTCGGACCCAGTCCGCATAATTGCTACTATCAACTTTCAACTAAATTTTCTCTAGGAACATATCTAAAATAGTAGAACTAAAGCGCGAGCTACGACATAATTTGCAAAAACCTTTTGACTATGTTCAGGATAATTAAGTTCACCTTATGAACTCCCACTCAGATAGACATCCCTCTAGTCATCTAAGTGATTACATGATCCGAGTCGACAAGGCCGTGTCCGATCATCACGTGAGACGGAATAGTCATCATCGGTGAACATCTTCATGTTGATCGTATCTACCATACGACTCATGCTCTACCTTTCGGTCTCTTTTGTTCCGAGGCCATGTATGTACATGCTAGGCTCGTCAAGTCAACCTAAGTGTTTCGCGTGTGTAAATCTGGCTTACACCCGTTGTATGTGAATGTTAGAATCTATCACACCCGATCATCACGTGGTGCTTCGAAACAACGAACTTTCGCAATGGTGCACAGTTAGGGGGAACACTTTCTTGAAATTTTAATGAGGGATCACCTTATTTACTACCGTCGTTCTAAGCAAATAAGATGCATAAACATGATAAACATCACATGTAATCAAAAAGTGACATGATATGGCCAATATCATTTTGCTCCTTTTGATCTCCATCTTCGGGGCTCCATGATCATCATCGTCACTGGCATGATACCATGATCTCCATCATCGTGTCTCCATGAAGTTATCTCGCCAACTATTACTTCTACTACTATGGCTAACGGTTTAGCAATAAAGTAAAGTAATTACATGGCATTGTTCAATGACACGCAGGTCATTCAATAAACTAAGACAACTCCTATGGCTCCTGCCGGTTGTCATACTCATCGACATGCATGTCGTGATTCCTATTACAAGAACATGATCAATCTCATACATCACATATCATTCATCACATTCTTTTGGCCATATCACATCACATAGTATACCCTGCAAAAACAAGTTAGACGTCCTCTAATTGTTGTTTGCATATTTTACGTGGTTGCAATGGGTTTCTAGCAAGAACATTTCTTACCTACGCGAAAGCCACTACGTGATATGCCAATTGCTATTTACCCTTCATAAGGACCCTTTTCATCGAATCCGATCCGACTAAAGTGGGAGAGACAGACACCCGCTAGCCACCTTATGCAACAAGTGCATGTCAGCCGATGGAACCTGTCTCACGTAAGTGTATGTGTAAGGTCGGTTCGGGCCGCTTCATCCCACAATACCGTCGAAACAAGATAGGACTAGTAACGATAAGCATATTGAACAAAATCAATGCCCACAACAACTTGTGTTCTACTCGTGCATAGAAACTACTCAAAGACCTAGCTCATGATGCCACTGTTGGGGATCGTAGCAGAAATTTAAAATTTTCTACGCATCACCAAGATCAATCTATGGAGTAATCTAGCAACAAGGGAAAGGGGAGTGCATCTACATACCCTTGTAGATTGCTAAGCGGAAGCGTTACAAGAACGCGGCTGAAGGAGTTGTACTCGTAGCGATTCAGATCGCGGTTGATTCTGATGTAAGCGCCGAATAACGGCGCCTTCGCGTTCAACACACGTGCAACCCGATGACGTCTCCCGTGCCTTCATCCAGCAAGGGGAGAGGGAGAGGTTGGGGAAGACTCCGTCTAGCAGCAGCACGACGGCGTGGTGGTGGTGGAGGAGCGTGGCACTCCAGCAGGGCTTCTCCAAGCACCGCAAGAGACGAGGAGGGAGAGGGGTAGGGCTGCGCCAACAGGGAGATGTTCTCATGTGTATGGCAGACCCAAACCCCCACTATATATAGGAGGAAGGGAGGGGCTGCTCCCCCATCTAGGTTTCCACCCCTAGGGGTGGCGGCCAGCCCTAGATCCCATCTAGGGGGGCGGCCAAGGGGGAGAGAGGGGGCGCACCACTAGGTAGGCCTTAGGCCCATCTGAGCCTAGGGTTTCCCCCCTTTCCCTTCTCTCTTTGCCTTGGGCCCTGGTGGGGGGAGCACCATCCCACCTGGGGCTGGTCCCCTCCCACACTTGGCCTACGAAGCCCTCTGGGGCTGGTGGCCCCACCTGGTGGACCCCCGGGATCCTCCCGGTGGTCCCGGTACGTTACCGATAGCACCCGAAACTTTTTTGGTGACCAAAACAGGACTTCCCATATATAAATCTTTACCTCCGGACCATTCCGGAACTCCTCGTGATGTCCGGGATCTCATCCGGGACTCCGAACAACATTCGGTAACCATGTATATCTATTCCCTATAACCCTAGCGTCATCGAACCTTAAGTGTGTAGACCCTACGGGTTCGGGAACCATGCAGACATGATCGAGACAACTCTCCGGCCAATAACCAACAGCAGGATCTGGATACCCATGTTGGCTCCCACATGTTCCACGATGATCTCATCGGATGAACCACAATGTCAAGGATTCAATCAATCTCATATACAATTCCCCTTGTCTTCTGGTATGATACTTACCCGAGATTCGATCGTCGGTATCCTGATACCTTGTTCAATCTCGTTATCGGCAAGTCTATTTACTCATTCCGTAACACATCATCCCCCGATCAACTCCTTGATCACATTGTGCACATTATGATGATGTCCTACCGAGTGGGCCCAGTGATACCTCTCTGTCACACGGAGTGACAAATCCTAGTCTCGATTCGTGCCAACCCAACAGACACTTTTGGAGATACCCGTAGTGCACCTTTATAGCCACCCAGTTATGTTGTGACGTTTGGTACACCCAAAGCATTCCTACGGTATCCGGGAGTTGCACAATCTCATGGTCTAAGGAAAAGATACTTGACATTTAGAAAAGCTTTAGCATACGAACTACATGATCTTGTGCTAGGCTTAGGATTGGGTCTTGTCCATCACATCATTCTCCTAATAATGTGATCCCGTTATCAACGACATACAATGTCCATGGTCAGGAAACCGTAACCATCTATTGATCAACGAGCCAGTTAACTAGAGGCTTACTAGGGACATGGTGTTGTCTATGTATCCACACATGTATCTGAGTTTCCTATCGATACAATTCTAGCATGGATAATAAACAATTATCATAAACAAGGAAATATAATAATAACCATTCTATTATTGCCTCTAGTGCATATTTCGAACAACTTTGAGTTCACGACTAGCCATGTCAGCCCGGGCTCCTTGTCATATGATTGCTAGCAACACTATCATATACGTGTGCCAAAAGGCGCAAACGGTCCCGGGCAAGGTAAGGCGACACCCGTGGGAATACCGTGTGTGAGGCCGCAAAGTGATATGAGGTGTTACATGCTAGATCGATGTGGCATTGAGTCGGGGTCCTGACAGCGTTGGCATCAGAGTCGGACTGCCTGTAGGTTCTCCAAGCCAAACCGGTCGATGTTGAGTCTACAAATGCTTTAGTTATATGTAGGGGAATTGATTGTGGGATGGAACGTAAGACTCTTTTTACTCCTTCACTCATGGCATTCTAATCTGAGTCAGTCTATTCTTCCACCGGGGGTTAAGTACTAGGATCTCTTCTCTCTATCAGGTTCACGTGTTACTAATCAGTAGTACCTTATAGGTTTGATGGATACAAGCCTAGTTCAGTTCTACTACCCCATTATGTTGATAAGATGGACCCAGAATCTTGATATGATGTTGTTGAGTGTCTATGCAATCCTTTGCAAAGTGTCTCAAAATCTTTTTTGAGCATTTACAACCATTATGTTGTCCAATTTCTGCTAGAAATTCTAATGCCTTTGCATTACATCATGTTTCAGATGGCCTCCCGCACCCAGAACCAAGTTGTTCGTCTGACTAGGTGTCTCGATGTACCTAGACATACTGCTATGTTGGTCCGTGTAATGACCAAGGCTGGATACCGATGGTATCCCGAGTACACCGTTGAGGAGCAGTATAGAAACTTCAACCAAAGCCAATACCTCTGCACCTTGGGACATTCCCTTGTTATCCTGGATCCACTGAACCCCTCCATTGCTCATATGGACTTGGGGTTACCATCAAGATGTCCGTGCAGGACGCTGCTTATTCGATGATGACAATTATACAGGCCAGGACTTCCTTGCTTCGGAACACTGACTTTCGCTATATGCCAATGTCACTCCCCGGGGCAATGGAATAAAATGAAAAGCATCTCACAACGAATATTTTGACATATTACATGCACAAAATGGAGCTACGGATGCAGAGTTATGACATGATCAACAGGGCATAAAAATGTCACTAGGAAAAGACTTGGTAGAATTTATACCCCTCCGAACGTGGATGAGGTGGAACGGGATGGCTCAGGACGCTCGTTTGGATGAAGGGCTGGGTGGATCTCGTCCCGGGTGGCACGGACTTCGAGGTTCACCAGGAGCTCGCCAGAGTTGGCCGAGGAGAGGTCCGGCGAGGCGGGGACGGGGCGCTCCAGGCGGATCTCGCCGGATCCGGCCCGGGGCGAGGTAGGATGGCGATGGGGAGGCGCGTGGAGGTGGAGGCGGCGAACTCCGGTGGCGCGGGACCTGCGGGGCGCCGGCGGCGTCCGATGGCAGCGAGGGTCAGCGGTGAACCTTGGCGGCGGCGGGGCACGGGAGCTGACGGCGGGGTTCCGCGCGGGGGAGACAGTGCGCGCGGGCGGCGAGACGGCGGCTCGCTCCGGCGCGACGGAGCAGCGCGCGGAGACGACGGCAGCGCACGCCGGTGGCGGGGCGGAGGCGCGCCAGCGGCGGGGACGAGCGGGGCGAGCGGCTCGGGCGCTCGGACCTGGGCGGTGGCGCGGTCGGGCTCGCGCGAGCCCCGGATGGGCTCCGCGGGCCGCGGCACGGTGAGGAGAGAGAGGGCGCGGGCTGAGGGGGAGGTGGCGGCTCCGGATAGGTCCAGGAGGCGGCGGGGGTGACGTGGCGGCCTGTGATTTGCCGGAGTGAGGTGGCTGGCGGCGGTGGACATGTCCGGCGGCGGAACGGACATGTCCGGCTGCGGGAGGAGGAAGATGGCTAGGGTTTCATCCGGGAATTTCGGGGGAGGTGGCCTATTTATAGATTCTGGGAGCTAGGAGAGTCCAAATGAGGAGCGGTTTTCAGCCACGCGATCGTGATTGAACGCCCGAGAGCATGGAGGGGGGTAGGATGGGTTTTGGGCCAGTTTGGAGGGGTGTTGGGCTGCAAAGAGAAGGGGGCTTTTACGGTTTCCTGGTTAACCGTTGGAGTATCAAACAACCTCCGAATGGCACGAAACTTGACAGGCGGTTTTTCGGTGATATACCAAGGCCGCTTGGTAAACCTCGGTCCATTCCAAGAAAGTTTAACACCCACACATGAAAAGAGGCAAAAGGGGGTGCCGGAGGACATAGGAGTGCCGGATTGCAAAACGAAGAACGGGGAAAATACTCAGATGCAAGAAACGAACACGTATGCAAAATGAGATGCACATGATGACATGATAAAATGCAACACGCAAGCAAATGACATGGCAACGATGGTGAATAACTGGCAGACACTTGGCACAGCGAATCCGGGGCGTTACAACACTCCTCCACTAACAAGAGATCTCGTCCCGAGATCTTAGGAACGAGACCGAAGGGAAAAAGGATGAGGTGAAACAAGAACTCAAGAAAAGAAGCAATGAATCGAGAGCACTCGAGAAGAAGAGAGGAACGATGAGAATGACGAGGATCAAAGCTCACGGAATCAGATAGACTATGAAACCACTCCGGTTATGACGAGATAAGAAATGAATAAGACTGAAAAGGATTTAGGCAGCACTCCGGCTGAACAAGGAAAGAATAGAACATGAGATTGACAGGATGTAACGATAGTTGATGAGAAGAACAACACAATGCCTCTGGAAGAATTGAAATAGTCGGATGAAAAGAATTTAGAAGGAAGGATTGAATGGAGTCGTTGAGAAAATCAACAACGAAAAGAATAAGCTTGTTGTGGACTTATGGATAACATCTCAAAATTATGAGGTGGTAACCGACCACAAACAGAAAAGACAGAATAGATGAGAGGAATGAGGAAATGCAAAACTCCACTTTCAAAAGAATATGGAGAATTAATTTCACTTCGAGATGCGAGAAGGAATGATACTTGAACTCCACCAACAAGAATCTTGATGAACTCTTAAAGAATGAATTAACTCCTGAAGAACCACCATGAAGAACTCCGGTGACAAAAGGATGGTGAGATAGAATGAAGGATGAAAGAATAAGACTAAAAGCCTTGCGATGATTTAGATGGAGATTCCGACGAAATGACCTAGGAAATTTGAACTCCGGAAAAGAAAAGATGAAAACACCTGGAACTAGAATTTATTCATCACAAACAAACTCTGAAGGAGGGGATTAAATACTTTGAGGAAATAAGAATAAGATTTATTGTATGCCTATCCTTCATCAAATTAAATTGATGACAAGCAATGGATTTTACATACTACTTATTCTTCTTGAAAAGGATTGAGAAGTGACATATCGCAAACTTGAGAAGGTCTTCATGAACCACCGGTAGGATTGAAAAGAATGAATGAATTAAAATGATAACAAAGGGGAAAAAATCTGAATGAACCACCGTAAAAAATTCGAAAATGACTGATGAAAGAGAATGAATCACCGAGAAGAATTAGGAGAACAAATATGCTAGAGGGGATTTAGATGCAAAAAAAACAAAGAGATAATGAGCTGATTAAAGAACACTTGAACAAAGCACCGGGATAAATGGATAACGGTAGCTGAAATGTGAGGACGAAGAATTCTTCTGGAACGACGGCCTCCGGTGAAAAGAAATGGAAAACAACTTCTGACATACTCCGGATGGGTAAGAAAAGGAATAACTGACAAATGGAGTAATTCGAGACTGATAACATGAAGCTAGAACCGCGAATCTTTGAGAGAACGGGCAGAATTTAGGGGAAAACTCTTCTTCGATCTTCAAATGACGACAGAAAACACCACCAAAATTACTGAGAAACTCCGGAATAAATAAAAAGAGGAAAGGTAGAACCCAAGATGAAAAGAATTTGAAAACAATCTTGGAGAAGGCATGTGACTGATGGAATCCATTCTTACGTCACACTTGAAAAGAATTTAGGAATGGCACCGGAATAATTAGAAGAGTCAGGTAAGATCCTGGGAAAAGACTTGTGGGTTAGGGCCCACTAAGAGAAAAACACCGTTGGAAAGGATTGTTGAACAGATAGATGATGCACCAGAACAATTGAAATATTCGAATGAGGTGACAACCTTGAATGAATTCACACACAGACGAATTTATTGAGGTGTCTAGAGCACTCCGGAATGATAGAATGGCGAGAGGCAAACAAGCAAAGGAAAAATATTTGAGCCGAGGGAAAAGATACGATCGACACCAAAAAAAACTTGAATTGAGTCCACCAGAAAAGAAAGAGATGAAGAATGATGAATGAGACGAGAATTCACCAGTTGAAACAATTGAGGGAAGACTGAAGAGGCTCCGCACGGATGAAATTGATGGTCGAGAGAGACTCAAACTCCGGGAAGAAAAAGGGTGGGAGGGCGGGAAAACAAATATCTTGAAGAGAAAACACCGTTTGAAATCATTGAGGAAAGAAAGCAAAGACTTCGCACGAGTAGGATGGATACTCGATTACGGACTCCGGTTCCGAGATGAAAAGGGGGTGGGCGGGTGGGAAAAGAAAACAACTGAGGATTTAACTTGGCAAAGATGAAGAGGCTCGAGTCAACTTGACGAGAAATGCACCGGATGAAAAGAACTAAGAACCAACGATCGGAAAACCCAACTGTGTGATCCTAAAGAAAGTTTGAAAGGGAAGAGGAGTAACTCAAAACACCTATGTCAAGATTCCTCACCAGAGCGATGAAGGGGCTGAGGAGTAAAAAGAATTCCTACTCTCCGATATAGCTAGACTCCAAAAAACAGTTTTCTTCTAGACTCGACAACGGCCAAACTACACGATCAATCAAGGGGGCTCCTAGGGTCGATCGAGGCTCTGATACCAACGTGTCACACCCAATATGCGGCCCTATCCAAAAGGAACTCGAAGGTCCCACCAAGGATAGACCCGCATATTGAAACGCTTTTGCAAGGTGGATATCATTAAATCAACATTACATAATAGATGGGGATACATACATAAGGCATACAATGCCACACGAATACAACATCATCTTACGTAAGATCAACATCCGACTACGGATGAAACACAAACAGAAACTCAAACGACATCCACCCTGCTAGCCCAGGCTGCCGACCTGGAACCTATCCCCTGATCGAAGAAGAAGTAGAAGAAGAACTCAAGCAAGCAAGCATCGCTCTCGCGTCATGACCATCGCACAACATGTACCTGCAATTGTTGTTGTAGTAATCTGTGAGCCACGAGGACTCAGCAATCCCATTACCATGGGTATCAAGACTACCAAAGCTTAATGGGAAAGGAAGGGGTAAAGTGGTGAGGTTGCAGCAGCGACTAAGCAATGTATGGTGGCTAACATACGCAAATAAGAGCGAGAAGAGAGCAAACGGAATGGTCGTGAAGCTAGCAATGATCAAGAAGTGATCCTGAACTCCTACTTACGTCAAACATAACCCAGAAACCGTGTTCACTTCTCGGACTCCGCCGAAAAGATACCATCACGGCTACACACACGGTTGATGCATTCTAATTCGAATCAGGTGTCAAGTTATCTACAACCGGACATTAACAAATTCCCATCTGCCACATAACCGCAGGCACGGCTCTCGAAAGTTTATACCCTGCAGGGGTGTCCCAACCTAGCCCATGATGAGCTCTCGCGATCAACGAAGAATATTCCTTCTCCCAGGAAGACCCGATCAGTCTCGGAATCCCGGTTTACAAGACATTTCGACAATGGTAAAACAAGACCAGCAAGACCACCCGCTGTGCCGATAAATCCCAATAGGAGCTGCACATATCTCGTTCTCAGGGCACACCAGATGAGCTAAGCGTACAGGTACCGACGTAATCCAAGTTGCCAATGAATGGTCCCGCATGGTGCTCTAGTTTGGACCAACACTCGGAGGAGCACTGGCCCGGGGGGTAAAATAAAGATGACCCTCGGGCTTCGGAAACCCAAGGGAAAAAGGGCTAGGTGAGGCAAATGGTAAAACCAAGGTTGGGCCTTGCTGGAGGAGTTTTATTCAAAGCGAACTGTCAAGGGGGTCCCATAAATCACCCAACCGCGTAAGGAACGCAAAATCCGGGAACATAACACTGGTATGACGGAAACTAGGGCGGCAAGAGTGGAACAAAACACCAGGCAGAAGGCCCAGTCTTCCACCCTTTACCAAGTATATAGACGCATTAATAAAATAAGAGATATTGTGATATCCCAACATAATCATGTCCACCATGGAGCAATCTTCAACTTCACCTGCAACTAACAACGCTATAAGAGGGGCTGAGCAAAGCGGTAACATAGCCAAGCAATGATTTGCTAGGAAGGGTGAAAAGGTTAGAGGCTGACATGGCAATTTGGGAGGCTTGAAGAGCAAGTGATAGGAAGCGCAGCAAAGCGATAGAATGAAGCAACTAGCATAGAAATGATAGTAGTGAGATCCAGGGTAGCGGTCATCTTGCCTGAAATCCCGCTAGGAAGAAGAACGAGTCCATGAAGAAGATGAAGCCACGAAGACGAACCAAGCGTAGACAAACGAATCCTCACGATCGCAACGAAACGGGAACTATTGAGAAGAAGCACACAACAAGGTAAACAAACCACACATGAACAAGACATGATGCACAACCAAGCATGATGCAAGACAAGGCTACATGAAGCTACTCAAGGCAAGAGATGATGCATACAAGAGCAACACATCAAGGCAAGTTTAAATGAGGCCGGGAACAACATATAACAATTCCGGTAAGTCCTCATATGCAAATTTCGAAATTGGTCCAGAACTGAATAAACCTTATGTTCAAGTTGTTAAAAAGCAAGTTAATATGCACCAAGATGATCTACACGAGATTTTAGTCAAGTTACATATAAAGTTCATTTAGTTCGGAGCTACGGCCTAGAAGATATGAGCAAAACAAGTTAAATATGGCATGATGCAAAATGCATACAAACATCAAGCAAACACCTCAAAACAATGATGCAACATGATAATATGAAACTACATGCAAAATCAAGCAAGTTTCATATAGAGCACACTCAAAACGGAGCAACGGTTCAACACATACACTCTATACAAGTTATAGCGACAATCTGTCCAAAATAGCAACTAGGCATATTGCAAGCATCAAAACAACATGCTACAGCATCTCAACATAAGAACAAAAGGCATGAACATGATGTACAGGTAAAGCATGACAAAACATGAACACTGAGCTATCTCCAGAAATCACTACAACATGCTTAAAATGACATGGCAAGATTGCAAATAATAACAGTTTCAGACTTTGTAGAAATAACATCAGGTTGCAATGTTTAGAGCTATGAAGCAACATGCTACAGGAACTTATCATGGAAAACAAAGGCATGTAATGAATATACTAATTGCATAGAACAAAAGTCCCTTACTGACCATGAGCCAAAAAGGATCAGAAGATATGATGGCACCCATGTAAACATAGCAAGTTATATGACAGATTCATACATGGCAGGAACAACAATAAGTAGGCATATTGGTGAGCTTGAACCACTCACCACAGAGAAATACATGGCATGTCAAAGGAAACCAACAGTAAGAATACATGTTCATGAAGCTAAGAATGGCAAGATCAAGTTCATAGGGTGAATGGATCACTAACAACAAACATGGCAACATTGAACTTAATGTTAACAGGCTGACAACAACATTATTTAGCAACTTTGGATCATGATAACAATAATCTACAGCAAGCTATAAATGAAACCAGGGGCATGGATGGATAGATCATGCCATGTATAACAAATCATCCTTAGTGAACATCTCCAGTTTATGCATAGAATGACTTGTAGCAGCAGGTTTACATAGCATCACGAAATAACATAATCAGCCTAGCAAAATAGCAACAGCAAGTACCCTACTTAACAAGCTTGATGCACTCACTACACAACTCACAAAAATACATGGATTGCACCTATGTAAAGATGGCATGACATAGTTCAGAACACATGTAGACATCAACCTCATAGGATGCACACATCAAACATGGCAAAAAAGACAAATCATCAAGTTATAACAGTTTTAGCAGGTTAACAGCACATAGCACTCTTGCAACGATAATTCAGGCATCAAGATGGACTCAAATGAACATGATGCAATAGAATGAAATGAATAGCATCTCACGACAAACATTTTGATATATTACACACGCAAAATGCAGCTACGCATGCTGAGTTATGACATGATCAACAGGGCATAAAAATGTCACAGAGAAAAGACTTGGTAGAATTTATACCCCTCCGAAACGTGGATGAGGTGGAACGGGATGGCTCAGGACGCTCGTTTGGATGAAGGGCTGGGTGGATCTCGTCCCGGTTGGCATGGACTTCGAGGTTCACCGGGAGCTCGCCGGAGTTGGCCGAGGAGAGGTCCGGCGAGGCGGGGACGGGGCGCTCCGGGCGGATCTCGCCGGATCCGGCCCGGGGCGAGGTAGCACGGCGACAGGGAGGCGCGTGGAGGTGGAGGCGGAGAACTACGGTGGCGCGGGACCTGCGGGGCGGCGGCGGCGTCCGATGGCAGTGAGGGTTGGCGGCGAACCTTGGCGACGGCGGAGCACGGGAGCTGGCGGCGGGGTTCCGCGCGGGGGAGACGACGCACGCGGGCGGCGAGACGGTGGCGCGCGGAGGCGGCAGCGGCGCACGCCGGTGGTGGGGCGGAGGCGCGCCGGCGGCGGGGACGAGCGGGGCGAGAGGCTCGGGCGCTCGGGCCTGGGCGGCGGCACGGCCGAGCTCGCGCGGGCCCTGGATGGGCTCCGCGGGCCGCGGCGTGGTGAGGAGAGACAGGGCGCGGGCTGAGGGGGAGGTGGCGGCTCTGGATAGGTCCAGGAGGCAGCGGGGGTGACGTGGCGGCCAATGATTCGCCGGAGTGAGGTGGCTGGCTGCGGAACGGACATGTCCGGCTGCGGGAGGAGGAAGATGGCTAGGGTTTCATCCGGGAATTTCGGGGGAGGTCGCCTATTTATAGATTCTGGGAGCTAGGAGAGGCCAAATGAGGAGCGGTTTTCAGCCACGTGATAGTGATCGAACAACCGAGAGCATGGAGGGGGTTAGGACGGGTTTTGGGCCAGTTTGGAGGGGTGTTGGGCTGCAAAGAGAAGGGGGCTTTTACGGTTTCCTGGTTAACCGTTGGAGTATCAAACAATCTCCGAATGGCACGAAACTTGACAGGCGGTCTTCCAGTGATACACCAAGGTCGCTTGGCAAACCTCGGTCCATTCCGAGAACATTTAACACCCGCACATGAAAAGAGGCAAAAGGGGGTGCCGGAGGACATAGGAGTGCCGGATTGCAAAACGAACAACGGGGAAAATACTCGGATGCATGAAACGAACACGTATGAAAAATGAGATGCACATGATGACATGATAAAATGCAACACGCAAGCAAATGACATGGCAATGACGGCGAATAACTGGCAGACACCTGGCGCATCGAATCTGGGGCGTTACATCTGCTTTGGACGGGAACCCTGTTCCTTCCTGGCGAGCAAAGCCAGCACAGCACGCCCGACGGTGTTAGCCCTAACGCGCTGCATGACGCGGAGATCGCCTGCACGGCAAGCTGCCTTGCCGACCTTGTCGGCCAGATCGACCTCTCTGACGAGCCGGCCTCCGACGTGGGCACTCGCTGCCCTGAGAGTCGCCTCGTCGGCCACCTCGACCAGCTCCATGTCACCAGCGAGCCTGCTGTGGACCTGGAGTCCGTCGGCTCGATCGATCCGATGATCGTCGACTCTGACACGGTGTCGCTCGACACGTTCCCCACCAACGTGGTGGTCTATGACGAGCTTACTCCTCGCGAGTACAGTGTTGGGAGCACCGTCACGGAGGTACTCGTCATCAACAGTGATGAGCACTCGGACGGGCGTGCTCAAGATCCCCTCGGCACCACTCTGTGCGACCTCACGGCGCCCATTCCCGAGGGCGCGGACGCTGAGGCGCTGGAGGCATGCCGCCTCCAGCTTCTCGAAAATGCTGGCCACCTGGCCAGCATGAGCCGGCTTTCGGACGCCTACCGGCGCGAGATGGACCGGGCTGTAGGCGGCACGCCAGCTCCTGGGGGGCCTAGTCGCCTCGGCACAATTCGGCAGCGTGGCTTGACCATCGCCGGCATGTTCAGGGCAGAGCGCCCCATCTACGCCATGCCTGCAGAGAACATCCGGGCCGCCCAGGCGGTAACGGATGAGCTGGACAAACATGACGGCGACGAGCGCCGCCACATGATGGAGCGAGTCCAGCAGCTCCTAGACGCGGCTGCCGCGTAGCACGAGGCCTCCTGCCGCGCTGAAGTCCCAGCCCGACGAAACAACAAGCCGCCCCCATGCCAAGATCATGGGGCGACCTCCCGGACACCGACTGGGGGCGCCCGCGGAGGAAAGAACAACGAGCCGGCTGCCGGCCGTAGTCGGACGCGCCTCTCCATCGAGCGGGACGAGGACGGTCGCCCTCGTGCAGTAGAGCAGCGAGGCAACCTGCCGCCTCCACCGCCTCGTGGAGCGAGGTACCCAACTCCGCCTGCTGTCATGCATCCAACACTCGGCGACCGCCTTGGCTGTCGAGAGGGAGTCGGAGAGAATGATGCTCGCCATCGGATCGATCGTCTCAACCGATACCTGGCACTTGAAGAAGAAGATGCGTTGGGCCCGCCCTGTTTCGGCCCCCGAATCCGAGATGAGCCCTTCCCCAAGGGGTTCACCCTCCCTCAAGACACGCCCAAGTACACCGGCTCCGTGAAGCCGGAGGACTGGCTGGTCGACTACTCTACGGCCGTCAGTATAGCAAACGGCAACAAGCGCGTTTGCCGTGAAATACGTCCCGCTCATGCTTCAAGGCACTGCCCGGACGTGGCTCAACAGCCTGAAGCCTCGCAGCATCAACAGCTGGGTTGATTTCACTGAGGTCTTCATCTGCAACTTCACCAACACCTACAAGCGGGCTCCCAAGCCCCGACAGCTCTCCTTGTGCGTCCAAGGGCCCACGGAGTCAACTCACGACTACCTCACGCGCTAGACCGAGCTGCACAATTCCTATGAAGGCGTGCACGAGGTGCAGGCGATCGAGTATTTCACCGCCGGGTGCCGAGAGGGCACCCTCCTCAAGCATTGACTCCTCTGTGACGAGCCCGAGACCCTCGATCAGTTGCTGGTCATCGCCGACAAGCACGCCACGGCCGACTCCTCCATGAAGGCGGAAATTATGGTTGATGCGTCTAGCAAGGTGGCACCTCAGGCCCCTCGGACTTCGGCTGGTGACACCAGTCGGCGACAGCAACCACGTGATAACAAGCGGAAGGCCACCCAGCCGACTTCCACCAGCCGGCAGGTGGCAACGGTCGAGGATCAGTAGCCAGAAGGGCAGCCGGCCCCCAAGCGGCAGAAGGGCGGCAAGTCCAATTGGTTGCCTGCTTTCTCTTACAAGCAAACCTTAGATGCACCCTGCAAGTTCCATAGTGGTGCGAAGCTATCCAACCACACCACTCGAAAGTGTCACTGGCTCACCAGAATCGCCAAGGGAGATGGACTCCTGCCTCCTCCGCCTTCTGGACCGCCGCCTCCTCAGCCCCAGCAGCCGGTGGCCCAACCAGTCGGTGCCATACAAGAGGAGTACCCAGAGGAACACGGAGCCTATGTTGTGTTCACCGGAGTGCCCGACGACAGGCGCAGCAGACGACAACAACAAAAACAAGTGCAAGAAGTGGCCTCCAACACTCCAGAGTTCATGCATTGGTCCGAGAAGCCTATCAGTTCGAGCAGGGCCGACCACCCGGAAGTGATGCCTTCCTCTGGTTCGTATGCCCTGGTCCTAGAAGCAACCCTTGCAACGGAGAGGCGGGCCGCCCGTTTCTCCAGAATCCTGATAGATGGCGGCAGCAGCATCAATATCCTGTACCGCGACACAATGGAGAAGTTGGGAATCAAGCAGAAGCAGCTCATCCCCAGTTGGACTGTATTCCATGGCATAGTTCCTGGCCTTTCCTGCTCGCCAATTCGCAAGACCCAGATTGATGTCCTCTTCGGAGGCAAGAATCATTTTCGCCGAGAGCCAGTTTGGTTTGAAGTGGTGGACCTTGAGAGCCCCTACCATGCACTGCTTGGCCGACCTGCTCTTCCCAAGTTCATGGCAGTCCCCCACTACGCCTACCTCAAGATGAAGATGCCGAGTACCAAGGGGATCCTGACAGTAGTTGGAGACTACAAGAAGTCGGTCGCTTGTGCCGTAGATAGCAGACGGCTAGCCGAGTCCCTCGTGATTGCAGCCGAGAAGCGGCTCCGTGACCGGGTGGTGGCGTTGGCAGGCAAGAAGCCAGAAATGTCACCCACCCCCCAGGAGTCGGAGGTTGAGGGCTCGTTCAAGCCGGCCTAGGAAACAAAAAAAATACCCCTGGACCCGGAGCACCCGGAGAGGCACGCTGTCATAGGCACCGGCCTTGACAGCAAATAGGAAAGCGAGCTCGTCGATTTCCTCCGTGAGAATCGGGACATCTTTGCATGGTCTCCCAAAGACATGCCGGGTGTTCCGACGTATTTCGCCGAGCACAAACTACATGTCCGACCTAACGTCAGGCCGGTCAGGCAGCCCTTGCGCCGCCTGTCGGAAGAGAAGAGAAGAGTTGTCGGAGAAGATATAGCTCGGCTTCTAGCAGCCGGATTCATCATGGAAGTGTTCTTTCCAGAATGGCTGGCCAACCCAGTCCTAGTGTTGAAGAAAAGCAAGCAGTGGCGCATGTGCATTGACTACACCAGCCTCAACAAAGCCTGCCCCAAGGATTGATCAAGTGATAGACTCCACAGCCGGATGCGAGTTGTTGAGTTTTTTGGATGCATACTCCGGGTATCACCAGATAAAACTGAACCCGGCCAACAGGCTGAAGACCGCCTTCATCACACCGTTTGGAGCTTTCTGCTACCTGACCATGACGTTCGGCTTGAGAAATGCCGGCACCACGTTTCAGCGCTGCATGCAGAAGTGTCTCCTCAAGCAACTCAGCAGAAATGCCCATGTATATGTGGATGATGTGGTGGTGAAGAAGGAGAAGCATGGCACGCTGCTGGAGGACCTCAAGGAGACTTTTGAGAATTTGTGGCGATTCCAGATCAAGCTCAACCCGGAGAAATGTGTCTTTGGAGTTCCAGCTGGCCAGCTTCTCGGCTTCCTGGTCTCAGAGCGCGGCATAGAGTGCAACCCTGTGAAGATCAAGGCAATTGAGATGATGATAGTACCCACCCGACTGTTGGACATGCAGAAATTCTCCGGCTGCCTAGCATCAATCAGCCGTTTCATCAGTCGGCTGGGCGAGAAGGCTCTTCCCCTGTATCAACTCATGAAGAAGACCACTTTTTCGAGTGGAACGACAAGGCGGACGAAGCGTTTCTCCAGCTCAAGAAGATGTTGGCAGCCCCACCTATCCTGGCGGCTCCGACTAAGAAGGAGCCCATGCTCCTCTACATTGTAGCCACCAGTCGGGTTGTCAGCGTAGTCATGGTAGTAGAGCGAAAGGAGAAGGACAGAGCATTGCCGGTCCAGAGACCGGTGTATTACTTGAGTGAAGTATTGTCCGCCTCCAAACAAAACTACCCCCATTACCAAAAGATGTGTTACGGCGTGCACTTTGCCGCCAAGAAGCTGAAGCCTTACTTTCAAGAGCACCCAATAACCGTTGTCTGTGCAACTCCACTTGCTGAGATCATCGGGAGCAGAGATGCCTCCGGCCGAGTGGCCAAGTGGGCTATTGATCTGGCCCCTTACACCATCTACTACCAGCCTCGCACTACCATCAAATCACAAGTGTTGGCCGACTTCCTCGTCGATTGGGCCGAGACCCAATATTTGCCGCCTACACCAGATTCCACTCATTGGCGGATGCATTTTGATGGTTCCGAAATGCGCACCGGTCTGGGAGCCGGCGTCGTCCTCACCTCTCCCAATGGCTACAAGCTCAAATATGTGTTGCAAGTCCACTTCGCTGCCTCCAACAACGTAGCAGAATATGAGGCACTCATACACGGGCTCCGGCTTGCCAAGGAACTCGGCATTCGCCGGATCCTGTGTTATGGTGACTCCGACTTGGTGGTCCAGCAGTCGTCCGGTGACTGGGACACCAAGGATGCAAACATGGCAAGCTACCGCTTCCTCGTATAGTAACTCAGTGGATACTTTGATGGGTGTGAGTTCCTTCACGTGCCAAGAGATGACAACAAGCAAGCGGATGCCTTGGCACGAATTGGCTCCACCTGACAAGCAATACCAGCCGGCGTCGCCCTACGCCGTCTTCTAAAGCCGTCTGTCAAGCTGTATCCTGATTTAGACTCCATCTTTGTGCCCCCCCCCCGGGAGCAGTCGGATCCGACATGACGATCCCAGAGGCCGGCACGGGGATTTCGACAGGCGACCCAGGGACTACTACAGCCACACCCGGCCCGGGGACTTCAGAGCCCAGCCAGGGGACTTCAGCAGTCGGCCCAGGGACTTCTTCAACACAGCAGGCGGAAGCAGCTGCCAACCCGCTGCCTCCCGGCCCAACCGCCCTCATACAGGTTGCAGTGGTCGTAGTTGAAGAAATTGCGGCGCCCTCATGGGCTCAGCCAATCCTCAAGTTCTTGGTGAATAAAGAGCTGCTAACCAATGAAATCTCAGCCCGACAAGTGCGGAGGCGAGCTGTAGCCTACACCATAGTCAACAGAGAGCTGGTGCGACGAAGTGTCACAGGGGTTTATCAGCGTTGCGTGGAGTCGGACCAAGGCCAAGCAATACTTAGGGATATCCACTAGGGCGAATGTGGCCACCACGCGGCTTCAAGATCACTTGTGGCCAAGGCTTTCCGCCATGGGTTCTTCTGGCCGACTGCCCTGGAAGAGGCCAAAGAGCTAGTTCAGAAGTGTCAAGGGTGTCAGAGGTTCCGCTCCAAGCCGCACCTGCCGGCTTCTGCACTCAAGACCATTCCCATAGCCAGGCCCTTTGCTGTTTGGGGATTGGATATGGTAGGACCATTCAAGACGGCCCGCGGTGGCATGACTCACTTGCTTGTTTCTATGGACAAGTTCACCAAGTGGATAGAGGAAAAACCAATCAAGAAGCTGAATGGGCCGACTGCCGTGACCTTCATCGCCGACATCACCACGCGATACGGCATCCCACACAGCATCATTATCGACAACGGCACCAACTTCACCAAAGGAGCCTTGACTCATTTTTGTGCAACACAGGGCATCCGCCTGGACCTACCGTTTGTTGCCCACCCACAGTCAAATGGCCAAGTGGAGCGTGCAAACGGCCTCATTTTGTCCGGCCTCAAGCCCCGACTGGTCGAGCCTCTAGAGCGTTCGGCCGGCTGCTGGCTCGACGAGCTGTCGGCCCTCCTGTGGAGCCTGCGCACAACTCCAAACAAGTCAACGGGCTTCACACCCTTCTTCCTTGTCTACGATGCCGAAGTCGTCATCCCGACAGATATTTAGTTCGACTCCCCAAGATTCACCATGTACACCGAGGCGGACGCCAAGGAGGCGCAAGAAGACGGCATTGACTTGCTGGAGGAAGGCCGGCTGTTGGCACTCAGTCGGTCGGCCATCTACCAGCAGAGTCTGTGCCGATACTACACCTGCAAGGTAAAGCCAAGATCCTTCCTAGAGGGAGACCTTGTGCTCCGAATGATCCAGCAAACAGCCGGACAGCACAAGCTCTCGGCACCTTGGGAAGGCCCTTTCATCATCAGTAAGGTGTTGGGCAATGATGCCTACTATCTGATCGATGCCCAGAAGCCCAGAGCACGCAAGAGAGATGATTCAGGCAAAGAGACGGAGAGGCCATGGAACGCAAACCTCCTCTGAAGGTTTTACAGTTGAAAGCAGTATGTATCAGCTACCTTTTGTACTATGTATAAAGACTCCGGGTCCCCAGAGAAGAGCTCGGGGACTGCCCTCTTTTATCTATATGATAAGCGTCATACTTATCAGAATGTATAGTTTTATTTCTTCCGCCTGGCACCGGGTTCGACCAGTCAGCCCAGAGCCTCGCCGTCTTCTACAATATGTCGCCTCCTGCAGCTGGACAAGTAGTGTGCCGGCACCAAAAACTTTCTTTGTCAGAAGCCACAGCTCGCAGAGCGACTGCATGGCAGGCAAAGGTTGCAAGGCAGTGCCCCACACGAAAGAATGACTAAGGAAGGTAATGCATATAGTAGAGGGCGGCATCGCACCTAGCCGTCTGGCTTCTTGGCAGTCGGACGGCCGACCTTTGCTTTTATTACCAAAAACTCCAAATGGCTAAGTCCTAGCCCCCTTCTCAAATGGCTAAAAGTGCTCAAACCAGCCACAGTCCGCAGAGCGGCTGCCCGGCTGGTAAGAGCATAGCCAAGGGTTGGCGGCAAAGGAAAAACCAAGGAGATAAAGGGAAAGAAGGCTGGAGGTCGGCACAACAAGCATAAGCAATGATAAATATTTACATGGATAAAGGCCTCTGGCCAGCATTCAAACAGAGTTTTGATATACACCCAGTGGGTGGAGTTGCGCGAATTTAACAAAATGTTCAGAGCAGCAAGCAGAAAGCAGATAAAACCCTAAGGAGCAGCATAAGACTCCGGCTGGGCGGTGCCGGTTGGTGCAGCAGAAGACTCCGGGTGGGCGGTGCCGGTTGGCACAGCAGAAGACTCCGGCTGGGCAAAGCCGGCTGGCGCAGCGGAAGGATCCGGCTGGACGGTGCCGGATGGCGTGGCCAAGGACTCTGGCTAGGCGCTGGAGTCAGTTACACCACCTGGCACAGCAGGTGGCTCCATCCGAACGGAGGAATCACCAGCGGCAGGCGGGGCGTCGGAGTGCTGGAGGACGGAGTGGATGGCGTCCGTCTGAGGAACGGGCGGTGGGGCGGCCCCCACTTGGACGCCTCCAGTAGCGGGCGGCACCTCGGTGCGTGGCTCGTTGCTTAAGGCCCGGTCAGGCTAGGGCTGACCGTCCTCCCCGACCTCTGGCAGGTTGACGTCGCTCTCCTCGTCTTCCTCCTCCTCCTCCTCTTCCTCCTCCCTGTCTTCCCCATCGTCGCTGGAGTCGATGACTTCAGCTGAATCTTCAATGTCCTCCGGGCTTAACCCAAGCCACTCTTGCAGAGCTTCGCCGCCTTCCTCGACCACCTCCGGGACAAAGACACTGGTGTCGGTGAAGTCGGCGATCGCCGCTGCCCTATTGACAAGCTCAGCTTCCACCACCGCCAGCTCCTCCTGCGCCTCCAGCCGGAACATGGCCAACTGGGCTAGATCTAGCCCAGGGTACCACACCTTGACGAATTCCAAGGCCCGGCGCGCCCCTGCCCGAGCTGCCGAGCCTTTCCAGGCTTCCAGGAGGCCAGCCGCCACCTCCATCCAGTCGGCAGCCCGACTTGGGGTGCGCGGAACCGGCAGGCCTGGCCAGAGGGCAGAGACCGCCTGGGCTCCGATGCGCTAGAGGTGGTGTAGCACGCGGTGAGCAGGCCGAAGTCGGGCCTGAATGCTGAGGACCTGTTCGCCAAGAGTCCGGGAGCATCAGCGGTGATCTGCGCACCCTCTGCCCTTCGCTCCTCGCGCTGGGCCTCGATCATTTGGATTGCAGCTACAGAATGGCCCGGGAAGAAGTCTGCCCGGGCGAAAGAAGAAAAAGGCCAAGGCTATAAGCAAGGGCCGATAGTTCAAAACAAGAAACCAAGAGAATGAGGCTTACCATCGACCAAGTCTTCAATGTTGCTGAAGCAGGCCGTCATCTGGGACTCCTTGTCGTCCCAGGCAGAGCGCTTGATCTCAAACTCAGCGAGGAGGCCGGTCTCTGTCGTCTTCACCTTCAGCTGGGCCGCCTTGAGGGTTTCCGCTTGCTCGGCAAGTTGGGTGACTAGGCGGTCCCGCTCCTCTGCCAGCTTGCTGCACTCCGCCTCCTTGCCATGCAGGGCGGTGTTGGCTTCACCCAGCTGCTGCTGCAGGGCGGCATTGGCCTCTGAAGAAAGAAAGAGAAGAAAAAGGCATCAGTCAAGCGGACAAGACAAAGGAAAGAAACAACCGAGGAGATTCAGCCCGACTGCTCAGCAGTCGGCCCAAACCTCGGGGACTACAGCCCGCGGGCGTGCCAGCGCGCCCCCGCGGAAAAGAAGTAGTTGACAAGGGAAAGAGACAACTAAGGAGATTCGGCCCGACTGCTCGACAGTCAGCCCGAACCTCGGGGACTATAGCCCGCGGGTGCGCCAGCGCGCCCCCACGAAGAAAGAAGATAGAAACTTATGTCGGCTCTCGGCCAGATGGGCCGTGTGCGTCTCCAGCTCCCGAACCCTGGAGTTGTAGGCGGTCGCGCGGAGATTATTATAGTCCTGCAGAAGTGACATCAGATGAAGTCAGCAGTCGACAATCGCAAGATAAAGTTCCGACCCGCCTGCTCAGCAGCCGGCCCGGAACTTGGGGACTACACCCAGTGGGTGCGCTTGCGCGCCCCCACGAAAGAAGCAAGAGGATCATCTGAAGAATAAGGCCAAAGACAACTTACGCCGATGGCGGTGTGCGACTCCAAGTAGGCCTCATTGCAGCTCTTGAGGGCCTCCGCCTCTGCCCGGAACTTGGCCTGGACGTCAAGAGACGCCTGGTTCAGGGCACCAGTCCCGCCCCCGTGTATCCAACCCACGGGCGCGGCGCTATTCGCCTTGTTATCGAGGGCCGACGAGCTTGCGGTGCCGATCTCCTGCGGCCGTGGTGTCGAGGCCGCCTTCTCCAGACGATGGCGTGTGGGTAGACGGACCATGGGAACCAGGTCCGCCACCGCCGTATTTTCGACCGGCGGCACCATCGGCTGCTCGTCCCACGGCTCGCTGGCTGGCGGAGGCGGCAGGGGCGGGGGCGGCGGCATGAAGACGTCCGGCATGACTACGTCGCCGCCCTCCCGCTCCCGGATCGAGTAGTCGCTGCCGGCTCCTCCGGCCGTCGCCTCGAATTCAGGCGGAGGCGGCGCAGTGTTCAGGGGGGCCACGAGCAGCGGCTCTTGGCGGCATACGGCTTCCGCGAGCCGCTTCTTCTCTGCGGCCTGGGCTTCTACCTGCGCCAGCGCCCTCTCAGCAGATGCGGCGGACAAAGCCACTTGCCGATTGGCCAGGCGGTCAGCCTCTTCCTCGCGCGCCTCCCGCATGTTCTACTCGCTACCACCATGATAAGCCATCCATTGGCATATATCGCACCCAACCCCCGACACTAGCCCTATGGTGGACCAACCAACAATGCACCTCCATGCACCAGCTCTGTGACGTGCTTCAAGTGTGGGGAGTCGGGCCACTACCTGCGTGAGTGTCCCCAGACCAACCCCAACCAGTCTGGAAAAGCTGTTGTCCGTGGAAAGACAACAGGGAAAGTGTTCTACTCCAAGCCGGCCATCGCTGCACGTGGCCATGTGAACTGTGTCTTTGCTGAAGAGGCTCAGGATGATCCCAACGTCGTTCTCGGTACGCTCCTTGTTAACTGCCATCCGGCATCTGTTCTTTTCGATACTGGAGCATCTCATTCATTTATATCCGAGAGCTATGCTCGTTTGCATAACACCACATTCTGTGATATGCCCACCTCCATGGTAATTCAAACCCCTGTATCCAAATGGCAAACTTCTAGAGTGAGCCATGGAAATGAAATTTAGGTCGACAGACTTGTTTTCCTTGCGTCATTAATAGCTCTCAAATCCTTGGATATTAATATCATCTTAGGTATGGACTGGATGTCAGCCCATCATGCTAGGATTGATTGCTTCTCTAGGACTGTTCAACTTACACACCCATCGGGAGAGGTAGTCAATGTCTTGACCCGAGTAGACAAGCGACAGCTATATTCTCTTAATGCCAGTCCTTTGCGAGACCTTGAAGACGCTCCGGTAGTCCGTGACTTTCCGGATGTCTTTCCAGAAGAATTGCCAGGTGTTCCACCTGACCGAGATGTCGAGTTCGTGATAGATCTTATTCCAGGAACTGTCCCAATTTCTAGAAGACCCTATAAGATGGCACCACTAGAACTAGCCAAGCTTAATAAACAACTCGATGAGTCCTTGAAAAAGGGTTTCATCCGTCCTAGTTCGTCTCCATGGGCTTGTCCCGTCCTCTTCGTCAAGAAGAAGGATGGTACAGATCGGATGGTTGTAGATTATCGACCCGTCAACTTGGTCACAATAAAGAACAAGTATCAGCTCCCCGGGATCAATGATCTGTATGATCAGCTCGCTGGATCCTCAATCTTCTCTAAGATGGATTTGAGGTTGGTCTACCATCAAATAAAAATCAGAAACGGGGACATTCCTAAAACGGCCTTCGTTACTCGTTACGGCCAATACGAGTACACTGTCATGTCCTTCGGTTTAACCAATGCTCCAGCCACATTCTCTCGCTTAATGAACTCAATCTTCATGGAGTATTTGGATAAGTTCGTCGTGGTTTACCTTGATGATATACTCATCTACTCCAAGAATGAGGAAGAACATGCCGAGCATCTAAGGCTACTGTTGATGAAACTTCGAGAGCATCGCCTTTATGCCAAATTTTCTAAATGTGAATTTTGGTTGCCAGAAGTGACCTATCTAGGCCATGTAATCTCTGGTAAGGGTATTGCTGTCAACCCCGAGCGAGTTCAAGCCATTCTTAATTGGACTCCACCTGAATCAGTTAAGAAAGTTTGGAGTTTCCTTGGCTTAGCGAGCTATTGTCGCCTCTTTGTTGAGAACTTCTCCAAGGTTGCTAAACCTCTAACTGAACTCCTTAAGAAAGATAAAAAGTTTGAGTGGACTCCATAGTGTGAGCACAGCTTTCAGGAACTGAAAAGACGCCTGACATCTGCTCCCGTACTTGTACCACCAGACTTCTCTAAGGACTTTGTTATCTATTGCGATGCCTCACGACAAGGACTAGGTTGCATTCTCATGCAAGATCATCACGTAATTGCTTATGCTTCACGGCAATTGCACGCACATGAGGAAAATTATCCTAATCACAATCTAGGGCTTGCAGCTGTAGTCCATGCACTCAAAACTTGGTGACATTACCTCCTCGGTAATCGTTGTGAAATCTTCACCAATCACCAAAGTTTGAAGTATATATTCACCCAACCGGATTTGAATCTCAGGCAAAGACGTTGGGTCGAGTTGATCACAGATTTCGACTTAGGGATAACTTACACCCCAGGAAAAGCCAATGTCATGGCTGATGCACTAAGTCGTAAATCTTATTGTAACAATCTGATGTTACAACAAAGTCAACCACTTCTCCATGAGGAATTTCGGAAGCTTAACCTTCACATCGTTCCTCAAGGATTCCTTTCCACCTTGGTGGCGAAACCTACCCTTACGGATCATATCATAACCGCTCGGCGGTATGACAAGGGAATATCTCGGATCAAGGAGAACATGGCTAGCGGAGTTGCTACATGTTTCTTCGTGAATGATCAAGGTGTCGTGTACTTAGGAAATTGCTTAGTGGTTCCCAAGAAGCGGCAACTACGACAGTTGATCCTTAAGGAAGCTCATGAATCTCCTCTCACCATTCATCTCGGAAGTACCAAGATGTATCAGGACCTACGCCAGAGGTTCTCATGGATTAGGATGAAGAGAGACATTTCTTAGTTTGTTGCTAATTGCGTCGTCTGTCGTCGCGTTAAAGCAAAGCATCAACAGCCTGCTGGCACCCTTCCACCCTTAGTCATTCCTGAATGGAAATGGGATAAAATTGGTATGGATTTCATCACCGATTTTCCCAGGACCAAGAGAGGGAATATCGCTATCTTTGTCGTTATCGATCGTCTTTCCAAAGTGGCCCATTTCTTGCCTGTTCGCGAGAGTATAACTGCTAGCCAGCTAGCAGACTTGTATATCTCCCGAATAGTGTCCCTCCATGGTGTTCCACTAGAAATCAACTCAGATCGAGGAAGTCTCTTCACCTCTCGATTTTGGGAAAGTTTCCAAAATGCTATGGGAACCTGCCTTTCCTTTAGAACCGCCTTTCACCCTAAATCAAGTGGTCAAGTAGAACACGTCAACCAGATTCTAGAAGACATGCTTCGAGCTTCTGTTATCTCGTTCGGAATGGATTGGGAGAAATGCCTTCCATTTGCTGAATTTGCTTACAACAACAGCTATCAATCTAGCTTGGGTAAAGCCCCTTTTGAAGTTCTCTGTGGAAGAAGGTGTTGAATGCCTCTTAACTGGTCAGAAACCGGGGAAAGACAAATCTTTGGCCCGGATATGATCCAGGAAGCAGAAGAGCAAGTTTGCATCGTTCGTGAAAAGTTGAAAACAGCCCAATCTCGTCAAAAGAGCCAATATGACCGAAAACATAAGGCTATGACTTTTGAGGTTCACGAGAAGGCTTACCTTTGGGTTACTCCTCTGAAGGGAACCCATCGCTTCGGTATCAAAGGCAAATTTGCTCCTTGCTACATTGGACCCTTTCGTATTCTTGCCAAACGAGGAGAAGTTGCCTACCAATTGGAACTACCTCCGCATCTCTCCAGAGTCCATGATGTCTTCCATGTGTCTCAACTCAGGTGTTGCTTCTCGGATCCTATCCCTGGAGTGGACCACGAAACGCTTGATCTTCAAGATAATCTCATGTATCAGGAGTACCCCATTCGTATCCTCGATCAAGCCGAGCATACCACTCGACGTCATAATATCAAGTTTCTCAAGGTTCAATGGTCGCACCATTCTGACAAAGAAGCAACTTGGGAAAGAGAAGATTGTCTTTGACTTGAGTATCCCGCCTTCTTCCCGGAGGATCCTAAATCTCGGGACGAGATTTTTCTGAGTGGGGGTGAGTTGTCACACCCTAGCTAGTTCATGCATTAGAGTGCTTGCATCATGTTTATCATTCATCTGAAACTGGAAATGGGGATGACAGAACCCCCCGCACCCCCTGAAACCAACAAGGGTTTACTAAAAATAATTTCAATGAACCTGAAATGCCCTTCTAAAATGTTCATCATTTTTGTCTTGGTCCAGAACCTCTGCCAAAAGTGATGCACAAATTTCTAGGTCATCCTAAGGTCATTGGATTAAATCATTAGTTATTTGAGTTTGGGCATTTAAATAATATAAAATATTTCAAATGCTCAAATAATCCCAAACAAAAATGTTCCATGTTGGATATATTCCAAACAGTGGCCATGTGCAGTTTTGTGATTTTTGGAGATGCCTAAGTATTTTTACAAATGCAACAAACTTACAGAAATAAAACAAAACAGAACTAAATGGAAAACTCACTTACCTCGCCAAACCCACGCCCTGGCCCACCTGGCGGCCCAGCAATGTGCTGGCTCGTGCCAGCCAGCTGCTTCGTCCCCGCCAGGAAGGCAGGGAGGTGACACCGACGAGCGCGAGCTCACCACGGCGGCACCTGCTTGCCGCTTCGCCGCTGGACGGGCTGGACAACCTCCACGTCGCACCCTCGACCCCCTGGACACGTCCATTCACCCCCATCGCCTCTCCCTCACTCCCCTCCGCCATGGACGACGCTGCCGCAGCCACGCCGCCGTCGTAGCCGTAGCCATCGTCGTCTCTGCGCCGCCCGACCGTGTCCACGAGCTCCACCATCGTCTTCTCCGTCGAGCAGGCCGAACCCCGAGCACTCGCGTGCCCTGAAGCCACCGCAACGACCTCGCCCGACTCCGCCACCGCCGGAGATCCCCTTCGCCATCACCGTCGCAGCAGGCCGTCCCCGACCTCACTGTCAACTCCGTCGCAACCGCCATGAGCCTAGCTACCTCTCTATCCTACCCATTCTCTCTCTCGAGCCCCGTAGCGACTGCATGTAGCTCACCCACACGCGCCGCCGCCGAGCTCGTCGCCGACGAGGCTCCGGCCACGCCACGGCCAAGCCACCTTGTCCACTAGCCCTACCGCACCCCCAGGAGCTCACTGCACCACTCCATGCACCTCACCATGCCTCCTAGCGACGAGTCCGAGCTCTTCCGAGCTCCGGCCATCGCCAAACTCGTTGTTGGCGTCGTTTCCGGCGACCCCGAGCCCAACCACCACCACCACCACTAGATGCGGCTCGCCTCCAGCATCACGTAGGTGCCCTCCACCGCCTTTTTGGTCGCCGGAGCACAAAACCAGCACTGCACCGCCGTGTTTGGCCTCGCCGGCGGCTAAACGCCGGCGAGTTTGACCCCGCTGACCATGTTTGACCACGGGTGGGCCAAGTTTGACCCCCCTGGGTCAGTGACAGGTGGGGCCCAGCCCTGCTAATTAACTAGGATTAGTATTAACTAATAGTTAGTTAGACTAAGACACTGACACGCGGGACCCACTGGTCAGGTTTGACCTGGACCGTCTCGTTGACCGCTGACATCACCCTGACGCAATGCTGATGCAATAATTTAATTACTGGAATTATTCTTATACAGGAAATTCCAGAAAATACCACAAACTTCAAAAAATCATAGAAATTAATCTGTAGCTCCAAATGCAAAGTGTTATATATGAAAATGATCAAAAAATCCAATCTATCCATCTGTACCGGTTTCATGCATGTTTAAGCAAGCTAACATGCTGTTTAGTGCAGAACAAGATAAAGCACTATTAAGGGCCATGCATGAGCTTGGAACTTGAATCTTTGATTCAAAATGGTTCAAACCCATCTGGTCTTAGTTGCATTAGCCCAATACACTCATTTTGCCATGTCTCATGCATGCATCATATTGTTGCACATTGTTTGGTGATGATTGTATATCGGTGCTCTCTGCGGCAGGTTCTGCCCCCGAGGAGTATCGCGAATACCCTAACAAAGAGCATTACCAGTCCACGGACCTGCAAGGCAAGCAACCAACCATTTGATCTTATCGATACAATCCCATGTTCTCGCCTCTGCTCTCTTTTACTGCATTAAGACAACGCGATTCAAACTGCTGTGTGCTATGATAGTTGAACCCATTTCCTCTGCATGACTTGTCATTGCCATAGTAACTAGATGAAACCCACTAGCATGTGTAGGAGTTGATTGAGTGATGTGTATGTGTTTCCTACCTTGCTATGCCTACTATGCTTAGAATCGTGTCAGGTATGGTTCATCTGGGTGATGGGCTAGAGTGAAATGATCATGTTGGTAATGAGAGTGATGTGTTGAACGCGATTTGGTAAAGGTATTGATGAGAGGCCATGTAGGAGTACATGGTGGGTTATTTCATTGGAACCGTCCATAAGCACCAAGATCTATATATGTGATTTAAGAATCAGCTACTACCATACATTGGGATCCTTAATTGACTCGCTCAACTTCTTATCCACCCTAGTCCTCTATCCAAGAGTTGCAAGTAGTTACTGGTGTTTGTAGCTTACTGGAGGCCATGGGCAGCGCTGACCCGCGGGGTGGGCTGTGATGCGGTAGGTACGTGGCACGGTGTACCGGATGCCCGTTTGGTATCTCAGGAACCCTGCACACATCGTTCGGGGCCGTATGTGGAAACCTCGGCCGGACTCCCTGTGGATGGAACCTGAATAGGTGATAAACCTGGACTAGAGACTTAGGTGTTTAGGTAGGTCGTGGTCTACACCCACATCGGCTTTCGCTTGAAGTCTACCGAGCACATGTCGTGTGCAGACGCTAAGTGGTGGAAACATGTATGAAGAAGTACACCCATGCAGGGTTAACATCATCTATTCGAATAGCCGCGTCCGTGGTAAAGGACTACTTGGTTGCCTATACAGTTCACAGACAAGTAAATGGTTACTACTAAAAGTCTCAAGATAAGCGTGAGTGCCGAGGATGGCTCTTTCGTAGGATGACGGAGGTGGATCCTCGGTAGTGTATTGAAGTGATGAGTAGTGGACTCGAGTGCGCAAAACAATTTCAAGGTGGTGTCTCGTAGGATAGCTTAGCCAAGAGTCAAAGCTGGCTTGCTGCAATAACCCCACCATCCCTTCTTGATAATGTGCATGTATATAGGATCTCATGTAAGTCTTGCTGAGTACCTTTGTACTCATGTTGCTTAATTTACGTTTTACAAAAGATGCTGCAACTCCTTCTGATGGGTTCTTCATAGACGTCGATGTCGATGAGTAGGCTGAAGCCCAGGTGGTGATCCTGAGCTCACGATGGACCGTGTAGTATAGTCAGGCTTTCTCAAGCCTCTTTCATTTTCTAGTTATCTATACTCGGACATGTTACTTCTGCTGTTGGCTTGTATGCTTGTATGACTTGAATGCTGGGTCGTGTGACCCGTACTTGTGTGTATGATATGTATGGCTCTCTGAGCCTTTAAATAAAGTACTTGAGTTGTAGAGTCATGTTGTGATGCCTTGTTGTATTTGCACATATTGAGCATATTGTGTGTATGATTGAAATGCTTGGTATGTGTGGGATCTGACTATCTAGTTGTTTATCCTTGGTAGCCTCTCTTACCAGGAAATGTCTCCTAGTGCTTCCACTGAGCCATGGTAGCTTGCTACTGCTCCGGAACACTTAGGCTGGCTGGCATGTGTCCTTCTTCGTTCCCTTGTCTGTCCCTTCGGGGAAATGTCGCGCGATGAGTACCGCAGTCCTGTTAGCCCGCTACAGCCCAGTTTACAGGAGTCCTGCTAGCGCAGTGCTACTGCTCGGATTCACTCGCTGATGACCGACACGTTCGTTGCTGGGTCATGTATGCCTGTCCCTGTAAGTTAGTGCCACTTTGGGTTCACGACTAGCCATGTTAGCCCGGGCTCCTTGTCGTATGATTGCTAGCGACACTATCATATACGTGTGCCAAAAGGCGCAAATGGTCCCGGGCAAGGTAAGGCAACACCCGTGGGAATACCATGTGTGAGGCCGCAAAGTGATATGAGGTGTTACATGCTAGATCAATGTGGCATTGAGTCGGGGTCCTGACAGAGACTTGCAAAGATAACTTAATCACACATAAAAGAATTCAGAGGGGATTCAAATATTTCTCATAGGTAAACTTGATCATAAACCCACAATTCATCGAATCTCGACAAACACACCGCAAAAAGAGTTACATCGAATAGATCTCCAAGAAGGTCGAGGAGAACTTTGTATTGAGATTCAAAGAGAGAGAAGAAGCCATCTAGCTAATAACTATGGACCCGAAGGTTTGTGGTAAACTACTCACAACCCATTGGAAGGGCCTTAGAGATGATGGCCCTCCATGGTCGATTCCCCCTCTGGAGGAGCACCGGCAAAGGCTCCAAGATGGGATCTCACGGATACAGAAGGTTACGGCGGTGGAAATAGTTTTTCATGGTCGCTTCTGATGTTTCCAGGGTACATGGGTATATGTAGGAGGAAGAAGTAGGTCGGTTGACGCTCGAGGGGGCCACGAGGGTGGGTGGTGCACTCCTATGTTGCTTGACGTCCACTCCAAGTCCCCTGGATCACGTTTGTTCCAAAAAGATTGCTCCCGAAGGTTTCATTCCGTTTGGACTCCGTTTGATATTCCTTTTCTTCCAAACACTGAAATAGGCAAAAAAAACAGCAATTCGGGTTGGGCCTCCAGTTAGTAGGTTATTCCCAAATATGATATAAAAGTGTAAAGCAAAGCCCATAAACATCCAAAACGGGTAATATAATAGCATGGAACAATCAAAAATTATAGATACATTGGAGACGTATCAAGCATCCCCAAGCTTAATTCCTGCTCGTCTCGAGTAGGTAAATGATAAAAACAGAATTTTTGACGTGGAATGCTACCTAGCATAATTCTCAATGTAATTTTCTTTATTGTGGCATGAATTTTCAGATCCAAATGATTCAAAATAAAAGTTCATATTGACATAAGAAATAGTAATACTTCAAGCATACTAATCAAAGCAATCATGTCTTCTCAAAATAACATGGCTAAAGAAAGTTCATCCCTACAAAATCATATAGTTAGGCTATGTTTCATTTTCATCACACAAAATACTCCCATCAAGAACAACCCCAGTTTCAGCCAAGCAATTGGTTCATACTTTTTAACACGCTTCAGCCTTTTTCAACTCTCACGCAATACATAGCGTGAGCCATGGATATAGCACTATGGGTGGAATAGAATATGATGATGGAGGTTGTGTGGAGAAGACAAAAAAGGAGAAAGTATCTCATTGACGAGGCAAATCAACGGGCTATGGAGATGCCCATCAATTGATGTCAACATGAGGAGTAGGGATGGCCATGCAACGGATGCACTAGAGCTATAAATGTATGAAAGCTCAACAAAAGAAACTAAGTGGATGTGCATCCAACTTTCTTTCTCATGAAGACATAGGGCATTTGAGGAAGCCCATCGTAGGAATATCCAAGACAAGTTCTATAATGAAAAATTCCCACTAGTATATGAAAGTGACAACATATGAGACTCTCTATATGAAGAACATGGTGCTACTTTGAAGCACAAGTGTGGAAAAGGATAGTAACATTGCCCCCTTTTTTCTGTCTTTTTCTTTATTTTCTTTTTTTAGGCCTTTCTTTTTTTCTTTTGGCCTTTCTTATTTATTTCATTTTTTTCTTTGGCCTTTATTTTTTTGGCCTTTCACTTTTTTTATTTGGGGACAATGCTCTAATAATGATGATCATCACACTTCTATTTATTTACAACTCATGAATTACAACTCAAAACTAGAACAAGATATGACTCTATATGAATGCCTCCGGTGGTGTACCGGGATGGGCAACGACTCAAGAGTGACATGTATGAAAAATTATGCATGTTGGCTTTGCCACAAATACGATGTCAACTACATGATCATGCAAGGCAATATGACAATGATGATGCGTGTCATGATGATGAACGGAACGGTGGAAAGTTGCATGGCAATATATCTCGGAATGGCTATGGAAATGCAATAATAGGTAGGTATGGTGGATGTTTTGAGGAAGATATAAGGAGGTTTATGTGTGATAGAGCGTATCGTATCACGGGGTTTGGATGCACTGGTGAAGTTTGCACCAACTCTCAAGGTGAGAAAGGGAAATGCACGGTACCGAAGAGGCTAGCAATGATGTAAAGGTAAAAGTGTGTATAATCCATGGACTCAACATTAGTCATAAAGAACTCATATACTTATTGCAAAAGTTTTATTATCCCTTGAATCAAAGTACTACTACGCATGCTCCTAGGGGGAAGGTTGTTAGGAGTTAACCATCGCGCGCCCCCGACCTCCACTCAAGGGAAGGCAATCAAAAGAGCACCCTATGCAATAAATTTGTTACACAACTTTTACCATACGTGCATGCTACGGGACTTGCCAACTTCAACACAAGCATTCTTTAAATTCATAATCACCCAACTAGCATGACTCTAATATCACCACCTCCATATCTCAAAACAATTATCAACTATAAAATTGATCATAGCATCCAGTTCACTTCCTATGATAGTTTTTATTATACCCAACTTGGATGCCCATCATTCTAGGACCAATTTTATAACCATAGCAAATACCATGCTGTTCTAAGAGACTGTCAAAATAATATAAGTGAAGCATGAGATATTAATAATTTCTACAAAATCAAGCCACCGCCGTGCTCTAAAAGATTTAAGTGAAGCACTAGAGCAAAAATATCTAGCTCAAAAGATATAAGTGAAGCGCATAGAGTGTTCTAATAAATTCCAATCAAGTGGGTTTATTCCAAAAGGTGTGTACATCAAGGATGATTGTGGTGATCTAAAAAGAAAAGACTAATATCATACAAGACGCTCCAAGCAAAACACACATCATGTGGCGAATAAAAATATAGCTCCAAGTAAAGTTACTGATGAACGAAGACGAAAGAGGGGATGCCTTCCAGGGCATCCCCAAGCTTAGGCTTTTGGTTATCCTTGAATATCTTGGGGTGCCATGGGCATCCCCAAGCTTAGCCTCTTGCCACTCCTTCTTCCATAGTCCATCAAATCTTTACCCAAAACTTGAAAACTTCACAACACAAAACTCAACAGGAAATCTCATAAGCTCCGTTAGTGCAAGAAATAAAAACCACCACATAAGGTACTGTAATGAACTCATTCTTTATTTATATTGGTGTTAAACCTACTGTATTACAACTTCTCTATGGTTTATACCACTTAATACTAGCCATAGATGCATCAAAATAAGCAAACAACAAACGAAAGACAGAATCTGTCAAAAACAGAACAGTCTGTAGCAATCTGTAACTCTCGAATACTTCTCGAACTCTAAAACTCCTACAAAAATAGGAATTCCTGGTAAATTTTTCTATTGATCGACAGCAAAAATAATCAACGCAAAAGCACGTTTCTGTGAATTACTAAAATTATTTTCATGCGCGCAAAGTTTCTGTTTTCCAGCAGAATCAAATTAACTATCCCCATAGGTTATCCTATAGGTTCTACTTGTCACAAACACTAATTAAAACATGAAAACACATCTAAACAGAAGCTAGATGAAAATTTTATTACAAAACAGAAGCAAAAAGAAAGAACGAATATAAAATTGGGTTGCCTCCCAACTAGCGCTATCGTTTAACGCCCCTAGCTAGGCATAAAAGCGAGGATAGATCTAAGTAGTGCCATGTTTGGCACTCAATTCCTCAATAGAGCACTTATAATGTTTAGGGGTTTCCCCCTTTTTAGCAATGATCAAGCCATTAGGCAAGAATTCAAGAAATTCATTTGCAGCAAAAGGTTACTTAATGATAGAGAGACAGTTGGTATGAACACTTATATATTTGAGATCCGCATTTCCCTTATTAGAAGATTCGCCCTTATTTTTGGCAACATAAATAAATTTGGTAGTTTTGGTAGGAGGATTTGGAGTGTTTTTCATGGATGAAAAGGCTGGCCCTAAGTTGGTAATGATATCCTCAAGTTTACCAATTCTCGTAGAATCTAGATCTATTCTTTTATTAACTATAGGTTCTTTCTCTTTAAAAAAAATCAAAGTAACTCCAACCCTAGATCTATATTGGGTGATTTGGTCATGAATCCTTTTTTCTAGATTTTCAATTAACTCAACAGTGGCGACTTTATTTTCAATAATTTCAAGCCTTTGCATCATATGTTCTAAAGTTAAAATAGTTCCATTAACCAAAAGAGGGGGTGGACCAAACAAATCTAACATAACATTATAACCATCAAAAGTATGGCTATCCAAGAAATTCCCTCCGGTAATGGTATCCAGAATGCATCTATTCCAAGGGGTAATGCCTACATAAAAATTGCGAAGAAGAACGGAAGTGGAAAGCTTCCTAGTAGATCTATTTTGAGCATTGCAAATTCTTTTCGAAGCATCTTTTAGATTTTCACCCTCCCTTTGCTTAAAATTAAAAATTTCATGTTCGGGAGTAATAACGAGGATAGGAGGACTAGCCATAGAGACGAGCAAACAAAAGAAAAGCGAAAAAGAGAGGAGATTGGGAAAGAGAGGGCGAATAAAACGGCAAGGGTGAAGTGGGGGAGAGGAAAACAAGAGGAAAATGGCAAATAATGTAATGCGAGGGAGATGAGTTTGTGATGGGTACTTGGTATGTCTTGACTTGAGAAAAGACCTCCCCGGCAACGGCGCCAGAAATCCTTCTTGCTACGTCTTGAGCTTGCGTTGGTTTTCCTTGAAGAGGAAAGGGTGATGCAGAAATAGTAGCGTAAGTATTTCCGTCAGTTTTTGAGAACCAAGGTATCAATCCAGTAGGAGGCTCCTCAGAAGTCCCACGGACCTACACAAACAAACAAGAACTCGCAACCAACGCAATAAAGGGGTTGTCAATCCCTTCACGGCCACTTGCGAAAGTGAGATCTGATAGAGATAATATGATAAGATAAATATACTTTTGGTATTTTATGATATAGATTGGAAAAGTAAAAGATGCAAATAAAAGTAGACTGAAAGCTTAAAGAATAAAAGATAGACCCAGGGGCCATAGGTTTCACTAGTGGCTTCTCTCAAGATAGCATAAGTATTACGGTGGGTGAACAAATTACTGTCGAGCAATTGATAGAAAAGCGAATAATTATGAGATTATCTAGGCATGATCATGTATATAGGCATCATGTCCGTGACAAGTAGACCGACTCCTGCCTGCACCTTCTACTATTACTCCACACATCGACCGCTATCCAGCATGCATCTAGAGTATTAAGTTCATAAAGAACAGAGTAACGCATTAAGAAAGATGACATGATGTAGAGAGATAAACTCATGCAATATGATATAAAACCCATCTTTTTATCCTCGATGGCAACAATACAATACGTGCCTTGCTGCCCCTACTGTCACTGGGAAAGGACACTACAAGATTGAACCCAAAGCTAAGCACTTCTCCCATTGCAAGAAAGATCAATCTAGTAGGCCAAACCAAACTGATAATTTGAAGAGACTTGCAAAGATAACTTAATCACACATAAAATAATTCAGAGGAGATTCAAATATTTCTCATAGGTAAACTTGATCATAAACCCACAATTCATTGGATCTCGACAAACACACCGCAAAAAGAGTTACTTCGAATAGATCTCCAAGAAGATTGGGGAGAACTTTATATTGAGATACAAAGAGAGAGAAGAAGTCATCTAGATAATAACTATGGACCCGAAGGTCTGTGGTAAACTACTCAGAACTCATCGTAAGGGCCTTGGAGATGATGTAGAGGCCCTTTGTGGTTGATTCCCCCTCTGGCGGAGCCCCGACGAAGGCTCCAAGATGGGATCTCGCGGATACAGAAGGTTACGGCAGTGGAAATAGTTTTTCGTGGTCACTTCTGATGTTTTCAGGGTACGTGGGTATATGTATGAGGAAGAAGTAGGTCAGTGGAGACTCGAGGGGCCCACGAGGGTGGCGGCGCGCCCACCTGTAGGGGGCGCCAGGCACCCTCGTGGCCGCCTTCTCTGTTGCTTGACGTCCACTCCAAGTCCTCTGGATCGCGTTTGTTCCAAAAAGATCGCTCCCGCAGGTTTCATTCCGTTTGGACTCCGTTTGATATTCCTTTTCTTCGAAACACTGAAATAGGCAAAAAAATAGCAATTCGGGCTGGGCCTCCAGTTAGTAGGTTAGTCCCAAAAATGATATAAAAGTGTAAAGTAAAGCCCATAAACATCCAAAACGGGTAATATAATAGCATGTAACAATAAAAAATTATAGATACGTTTGAGACGTATCAAGCATCCCCAAGCTTAGTTCCTGCTCGTCCTCGAGTAGGTAAATGATGAAAATAGAATTTTTGATGTGGAATGCTACCTAGCATAATTCCCAATGTAATTTTCTTTGTTGTGGCATGAATGTTCAGATCCAAATGATTCAAAATAAAAGTTCATATTGACATAAGAAATAGTAATACTTCAAGCATACTAATCAAAGCAATCATGTCTTCTCAAAATAACATGGCTAAAGAAAGTTCATCCCTACAAAATCATATAGTTAGGCTATGTTTCATTTTCATCACACAAAATACTCCCATCAAGAACAACCCCGGTTTCAGCCAAGCAATTGGTTCATAATTTTTAACGTGATTCAGCCTTTTTCAACTCTCATGCAATACATGAGCGTGAGCCATGGATATAGCACTATGGGTGGAATAGAATATGATGATGGAGGTTGTGTGGAGAAAATAAAAAAGGAGAAAGTCTCACATTGATGAGGCTAATCAATGGGCTATGGAGATGCCCATCAATTGATGTCAACATGAGGAGTAGGGATTGCCATGCAACGGATGCACTAGAGCTATAAATGTATGAAAGCTCAACAAAAGAAACTAAGTGGGTGTGCATCCAACTTGCTTGCTCACGGAGACCTAGGGCATTTGAGGAATCCCATCGTAGGAATATACAAGCCAAGTTCTATAATGAAAAATTCCCACTAGTATATGAAAGTGACAACATATGAGACTCTCTATATGAAGAACATGGTGCTACTTTGAAGCACAAGTGTGTAAAAGGATAGCAACATTACCCCCTTTTTATTTTCTTTTTCTTTTTTCTTCTTTTTACTTTTTTTTGGGCCTTTCTTTTTTTTATTTTGGCCTTTCTTCTTCTTTTTTTCTTTTTTTCTTTGGCCTTTCTTTTTTTTGGCCTTTCACTTTTTTTTATTTGGGGACAATGCTCTAACAATGATGATCATCACACTTCTATGTCACGACCGGTTTTCCGGGTATCAGTTTCCAGAAAGAGACCGTCGTGCTCATCAGCCCCAGGATTACTGTTAGCTGATGAGGCATCAACTTGATACAGAAATTCCAAGCAAATACAAAATATGTAGTACAAGACCATTCTGGTCTGTGAGTATAACAAATGGTTCCTAGTGGTTGATGGCGGAAGCGGGATGTGAATCGTCGGTGTCTATGGGACTTCATTTCCCACGGGAGCAGCTGACCAGGTTAACTCCTATCTTCGCGGGGCTGCTATCACCATTACGTGGGTTCCGGGGCTGTCCTCACGGTCGCTTCTCTTCACGCAAGAAATCTGGCCAAGACAATAGCCAGGGACAAGCCAGTGAGTACTTTGAATGTACTCGCAAACATTATGAACACAGGAATAATATAATAATGATTGCTAAAAATCATTTTTATGCTCATGACGTCAGTCACAAAGGTAAGTAAATCTCTGAAGCATGTAAGCAGGTTATTTATGGAATTGCAATAACATATTAATAATAAAAGGCACAGATCGGGCATCAGAAGCGATGCCACATAAAGGGCTTTAAAAGAAATGCCACCGTCAGGCGTCTAAGCGACACCACATACAGGGCTTTAAAAGAAATTCCACAGTCGGGCGTCTGAGCGACACGACATACAGGGCTTTAAAAGAAATGCCACAGTCGGGCGTCTGAGCGACACCACATACAGGGCTTTAAGAGAAATGCCACAGTCGGGCGTCTGAGCAACACCACATACAGGGCTTTAAATGAAATGCCACAGTCAGGCGTCTGAGCGACACCACATAAAGGGCTTTAAAAGAAATGCCACAGTCGGGCGTCTGAGCGACACCACATAAAGGGCTTTAAAAGAAATGCCACAGTCGGGCGTCTGAGCGACACCACATAAAGGGCTTTACAAGAAACAATCATAGTGAATATCCCGGAGGTAGAACCATCCCAGAGATACTCGATGATAACAGTAATATCACGGGTTAGTCAGCAATAATAATAATCATAATATTCACAAGTCACAAGTAGTAATTCCCGTTCTAGTTTAACAGTTTCACCTCCGAAGACCGACACTAAGACCGACACTTGACCCATCCCAGACTGTAATCCTTAACCATGGACACGACTATTCAAATAGGTTTAATCTCTGCAGAGGGTGTACTCTTTACCCACGAGTAACGGATTTCTTTAGTCCATCGGGACTAATTCCGTCTACGTCTTTTAAATGAAAACGCACCTGACTTGCACACACCAGCTTAACTCACACGTGTCTGGAATCACCCACAACACCTGTCAAGCAAACTCTAAGTGGGGAGGCTACAACCTCGATTAGCATGGGATCACAAAATTTATACCGCGCGCAAAACTGGGGAAGCTACCCCCTCGGCTTCAACCGAAAACACCCATGCCCCCTGACCGGATGACTGGCTTTAATCCATGGCCGTGGTACCCTCATCCCGGCCCCTCTGTATGGTGTGTGCTGGAAAGGGGTTAACAAATTACTGAACCGTACTCTACTTGTTGTAGAGACGAGTGGTAGTACGGAACAAGTATGGGGGTTACTGGAACAAGACTCGATCTACGGTCGACTCAGGAGGTTTAAGTATTCCCTGCATGATTAGCATAACGAATATATTTCAACCAACAGAGTCGCCGCTAATACCACCTTACCATGCCATACCAGACATAACCGTCCCGACGGAGACCGGCGACAAACTCATGCCTACCCAAGACAGAGGTTTTCCCGGGTTCCTGCCGGTATGCATGTAAGGCATATGAGGATGATTATCATCACAAGTGTGATCATTTCCAACAGCATGGAAATCACTAACATGCACCCATGCATAGGATCATATCCCATGACATAACAAGTTTCTCCAAAGTGAGGTGATGAGATAAACGTGTCATCGAACACAAAAAAATATTATGTCGGGGTTCAGAATGCTTGCCTTCAGGTTGTGGGGTGGTGAGGTGCATCCTAAGGCTTTTGAAGGCTTTCTCTTCTCTCCAACATCCTAATAACAATATTTTTGAATCAATATATAGTTTCAAAAACAGTACCAAAAAGTTTTCTGCAATTTTTTTTGAAATAAATCTTAAAATAAACTAGACAAAATTTTAAAGAAAACAGAAAAAGAATCAATCAAAAATCCTTCTCTGTTTAAAAGTTACAAGGGTTTTAATCCAGGGACCTTTCGGTAATGAAACAGAAAACTCTCAGGGGGCAGAATAGAAAAGTGCAGAAAATGATTCTGTTTAGAAAGCGCATTTGCCAGAATACGCTTTCAGAAAACGGTTCGTTTAGAAGAAAAAGAGAGGCTGACAGGCGGGTCCCACCCGTCAGGTTTGAAGATTCAAACGGGGAAGACAGAGCTCATCGGCGCCCGAGAGTTGCGGAGGTCGCTAGCGGCGATCCACGGCGAGGCAGGAGGATCGGAGGGTACCTCCATGTTCAGGGCGTCATTCCGCGTCGGTTGGTAGTGGTGGTGGTCGCCGGTGAGCACCGTGTCGACAGCGGCTCCTGCTCCGGCGGACGGCGGTTCGGGTGGTCGTGGGTCTCGTCGGAGAGTGCTGAGGAGATGAAATTGAGGAGGGGGTTAGACTTGCGGTAGCATGAGGGGGTAGCTGACGTGATTAGGGCGCCGGAGATGGCCTCACCGGAGTGAATCGTGGTGGAGGCCGAGGCGGAATGGGGCGGCCGGAGCTGGGGAAGAAGACCTCCTCGAGGTCCCCCTGGTGGCCTGGCAGGGTGCTGGTGAGGTGCAGAGGGGGTGTGTGCTCGAGGGCGAGCTCGGGAGCCCTTTATATAGGCGGTCCGAGGCGGTGGCCGAGAACGGGGTTCTCCGGCGAAGTTTATGGCGGCGCAGGGCATTGGTCGGGGTGGTTTAGGGGTTGAGCGCCGTCGTGTGGGTCCACTGACTCCATTTAGGTGCTAAGCAAGCTCGGGTTAGGCGCTTTGGGGTGAGCTCGACGGAACGGGGCGGCACGGGCCCGTCGGCGGCAGGGAGCACATTCTGTGCTTGCCGGGCCACGTCGACGGTGCCACGGGCGTGCGCTGGCATGGCAGGGCCACGCGGAGAGCTAGGAGGCGATGGGCGGCGCCGAACGGCGTTCTGCCGCGGTGTTGTCCCCTGTCGGCCGCTACGGTGGTTCTGCCGCCGCGGGACACGCCGGCGTAGGCGGGCCAGGGCGCCACCGACGCCAGGAAGGCGCCAAGTGCGCGTGCAGGGTGCTATCCAGGGGGAAGGGGCCATGCGCAACGTGCCAGGGCGCACTGTCGACGCGTGACTGAATTCTGACGAAGGGAGACGACACTGAACTCTGAAACACTGAACATTTCTGAAAATGCAGAGAAACAGTGCCGGACAGGTGTTCGACAGAATGATTTTGGTATGTGGGAGGCTCTGCTTGAGCTGATTTTTGGTGTAGTGGCTTCTCAATGCAACAGGGGGTTGTCTGAATTTTTTTGGAATTTTTGGAGAAGAGGAGACATGAATTTCACCAAATTTAACAAATCTGGTCCAAACTTGCCGAGACTGTAATTTGAAATATTTGAAAAGGAGAGGAGTGAAACATGATGGTTCTAGGTTGTGGGTACCAAGGACTATCCAGGAGAGTTAGTTTCAGGTCAAAACTCCAAGGCATTTAGGTACTTGCTTTGTAAATCCCTCAGGTTCAAAACAATAGGCAGAAAAGATTTTGGGCAGGAAATAAATGAAATAAAATCCAAAAATGAGTTGGATTTGTTGGGACAGAACATATGGATTGCCCCAAAGTGGGAGGAGGGTTTTTGGGAGGTTTTACCATATGAGGCATGGTAAAATCATGGGTGGTTTCAATAAAAGATAAGTCCCAAAACTCCTAGGGTTTTTTTTCTCTTAAAGAAAATAAATCCAAAAATTTAATTTGAGAAGGGGACAAACAGAAGAAAGGTTTTTAATAACCAAACACCAGTGTTGAAGAAGATAACAAAATAAAATCCTTACCAAGGGAAAAAGAAATTTTTAGAGGGAAGAGAGTCCAATAAAATTTGGGGAGTATTTTACTTGAGGTAAAAACTCCATGATAATAAGAAAGGAAATGCTTCAAAAATCAAAATTGAGACCAAAAAATAAAAGTTTTAATTTCCTGGTAAAATTTTAGTTAACAAAACAAGGTTAAAAATTTTGGGGTGTCACATTCTATTTATTTACAACTCATGAATTACAACTCAAAACTAGAACAAGATATGACTCTATATGAATGCCTCTGGTGATGTACCGGGATGGGCAATGAATCAAGAGTGACATGTATGAAATATTATGCATGGTGGCTTTGCCACAAATACGATGTCAACTACATGATCATGCAAGGCAATATGACAATGATGATGCGTGTCATGATGATGAACGGAACGGTGGAAAGTTGCATGGCAATATATCTCCGAATGGCTATGGAGATACCATAATAGGTAGGTATGGTGGCTGTTTTGAGGAAGATATAAGGAGGTTTATGTGTGATAGAGCGTATCGTATCACGGGGTTTGGATGCACCGGCAAAGTTTGCACCAACTCTCAAGGTGAGAAAGGGAAATGCACGGTACCGAAGAGGCTAGCAATGATGGAAAGGTAAAAGTGCGAATAATCCATGGACTCAACATTAGTCATAAAAAACTCATATACTTATTGCAAAAGTTTTATTAGCCCTCGAAGCAAAGTACTACTACGCATGCTCCTAGGGGGAGGTTGGTAGGAGTTAACCATCGCGCGCCCCTGACCTCCACTCAAGGGAAGGCAATCAAAAGAGCACCCTATGCAATAAATTTGTTACACCACTTTTACCATATGTGCATGCTACAGGACTTGCCAACTTCAACACAAGCATTCTTTAAATTCATAATCACCCAACTAGCATGACTCTAATATCACCACCTCCATATCTCAAAACAATTATCAAGTATCAAATTGATCATAGCATCCAATTCACTTCCTATGATAGTTTTTATTATACCCAACTTGGATGCCCATCATTCTAGGACCAATTTTATAACCATAGCAAATACCATGCTGTTCTAAAAGACTCTCAAAATAATATAAGTGAAGCATGAGAGGTTAATAATTTCTACAAAATCAATCCACTGCCGTGCTCTAAAAGATTTAAGTGAAGCCCTAGAGCAAAAATATCTAGCTCAAAAGATATAAGTGAAGCACATAGAGTATTCTAATAAATTCCAATCAAGTGGGTTTCTCCCAAAAGTTGTGTACAGAAAGGATGATTACGATGATCTAAAAAGCAAATACTAATATCATACAAGACGCTCCAAGCAAAACACATATCATGTGGCGAATAAAAATATAGCTCCAAGTAAAGTTACCGGTGAACGAAGACGAAAGAGGGGATGCCTTCTGGGGAATCCCCAAGCTTAGGATTTTGGTTATCCATGAATATCTTGGGGTTCCATGAGTATCCCCAAGCTTAGGCTCTTGCCACTCCTTATTCCATAGTCCATCAAGTCGTTACCCAAAACTTGAAAACTTCACAACACAAAACTCAACAGGAAATCTCATAAGCTCCGTTAGTGCAAGAAAGAAAAACCACCACATAAGGTACTATAATGAAATCATTCTTTATTTATATTGGTGTTAAACCTACTGTATTTCAACTTCTCTATGGTTCATACCACTTAATACTAGCCATTGATGCATCAAAATAAGCAAACAACACACGAAAGACAGAATCTGTCAAAAACAGAACAGTCTATACCAATCTGTAACTCTCGAATACTTCTAGAACTCTAAAACTCCTACCAAAATAGGAAGTTCTGGGAAATTTGTCTATTGATCCACAGCAAAACGAATCAACGCAAAATCACATTTCTGTGAATTACTAAAATTATTTTCATGCGTGCAAAGTTTCTGTTTTCCAGCAGAATCCAATTAACTATCACCATAGGTTATCCTATAGGTTCTACTTGGCACAAACACTAATTAAAACATGAAAAAACATATAAACAGAATCTAGATGAAAATTTTATTACTAAACAGAATCAAAAACAAAGAACGAAATAAAATTGGGTTGCCTCCCAACTAGCGCTATCGTTTAACGCCCCTAGCTAGGCATAAAAGCGAGGATATATCTAAGTAGTGCCATCTTTGGCACCCAAAAGCGAGGATAGATCTATTTTGAGCATTGCAAATTCTATGCCAAGCATATTTTAGATTTTCTCCCTCCCATTGCTTAAAATTAAGAATTTCATGTTTGGGAGTAATAACAAGGATAGGAGGACTAGCCATAGCGATGAGCAAACAAAAGACAAGCGAAAAAGAGAGGAGATTGGGAAAGAGAGGGCGAATAAAACAGCATGGGTGAAGTGGGGGAGTGGAAAACGATAGGCAAATGGCAAATAATGTAATGCGAGGGAGATGAGTTTGTGATGGATACTTGGTATGTCTTGACTTGAGCGAAGACCTCCCCGGCAACGGCGCTAGAAATCCTTCTTGCTACGTCTTGAGCTTGCGTTGGTTTTCCTTGAAGAGGAAAGGGTGATGCAGCAATAGTAGCATAAGCTTCTCTCAAGATAGCATAAGTATTACAGTGGGTGAATAAATTACTGTCGAGCAATTGATAGAAAAGCTAATAATTATGAGATTATCTAGGCATGATCATGTATATAAGTATCACGTCCGTGACAAGTAGACCGACTCCTGCCTGCATCTACTACTATTACTCCACACATCAACCGCTATCCAGCATGCATCTAGAGTATTAAGTTCATAAAGAACAGAGTAACGCATTAAGAAAGATGACATGATGTAGAGAGATAAACTCATGCAATATGATATAAACCCCATCTTTTTATCCTCGCTGGCAACAATACAATACGTGCCTTGCTTCCCCTGCTGTCACTGGGAAAGGACACCGCAAGATTGAACCCAAAGCTAAGCACTTCTCCCATTGCAAGAAAGATCAATCTAGTAGGCCAAACCAAACTGATAATTTGAAGAGACTTGCAAAGATAACTTAATCACACATAAAATAATTCATAGGAGATTCAAATATTTCTCATAGGTAAACTTGATCATAAACCCACAATTCATCGGATCTCGACAAACACACCACAAAAAGAGTTACATCGAATAGATCTCCAAGAAGATCGAGGAGAACTTTGTATTAAGTTCAAAGAGAGAGAAGAAGCCATCTAGATAATAACTATGGACCCGATGTTGGAAATATGCCCTAGAGGCAATAATAAAAGTATTATTATTATATTTCCTTGTTCATGATAATTGTCTTTTATTCATGCTATAACTGTATTATCCAGAAATCGTAATACACGTGTGAATACATAGACCACAATATGTCCCTAGTGAGCCTCTAGTTGACTAGCTCGTTGTGATCAACAGATAGTCATGGTTTCCTGGCTATGGACATTGGATGTCGTTGATAACGGGATCACATCATTAGGAGAATGATGTGATGGACAAGACCCAATCCTAAGCATAGCACAAAGATCATGTAGTTCGTTTGCTAGAGCTTTGCAAATGTCAAGTATCTCTTCCTTTGACCATGAGAGCGTGTAACTCCTGGATACCGTAGGAGTGCTTTGGGTGTATCAAACGTCACAACGTAACTGGGTGACTATAAAGGTGCACTACAGGTATCTCCGAAAGTACCTATTGTTTTATGCGGATCAAGACTGGGATTTGTCACTCCGTGTAAACGGAGAGGTATCTCTGGGCCCACTCGGTAGGACATCATCATATGCGCAATGTGACCAAGGAGTTGATCACGGGATGATGTGTTACGGAACGAGTAAAGAGACTTGCCGGTAACGAGATTGAACAAGGTATTGGATACCGACGATCGAATCTCGGGCAAGTAACATACCGATAGACAAAGGGAATTGAATACGGGATTGATAAAGTCCTTGACATCGTGGTTCATCCGATGAGATCATCGTGGAACATGTGGGAGCCATCATGGGTATCCAGATCCCGCTGTTGGTTATTGACCGGAGAACGTCTCGGTCATGTCTGCATGTCTTCCGAACCCGTAGGGTCTACACACTTAAGGTTCGATGATGCTAGGGTTATAAAGGAAGCTTGTATATGGTAACCGAATGTTGTTCGGAGTCCCGGATGAGATCCCGGACGTCACGAGGAGTTCCGGAATGGTCCGGAGGTAAAGATTTATATATGGGAAGTCCTGTTTTGGTCACCGAAAAAGTTTCGGGCAATATCGGTAATGTACCGGGACCACCGGGAGGGTCCCGGGGGTCCACAAAGTGGGGCCACCTGCCCCAGAAGGTTGCGTGGGCCAGGTGTGGGAGGGGACCAGCCCCTAGGAGGGCTGGTGCGCCTCCCACAAGGGGGCCAAGGCGCAAGGGAGAGTGGGAGGGGGCAAACCCTAGTCCAGATGGGCCTTAAGGCCCATACTGGTGCGCCTCCCTCTCCTCTCCCCCCTTGGCCGCCTCCCCTTTGCCATCTAGGGCTGGCCGCACCCCTTGGGGCTGGGAAACCCTAAAGGGGGCGCAGCCCCCCCTTCCCCCTATATATAGATGAGGTTTGGGGCTGCCATACACATGAGTTCTCTCCCTCTTGGTGCAGCCCTACCTCTCTCCCTACTCCTCCTCTCCCATGGTGCTTGGCGAAGCCCTGCGGGATTGCCACGCTCCTCCACCACCACCACGCCGTTGTGCTGCTGTTGGATGGACTCTTCCTCAACCTCTCCCTCTCTCCTTGCTGGATCAAGGCGTGGGAGACGTCACCGGGCTGTACGTGTGTTGAACGCGGAGGTGTCGTGCGTTCGGCACTTGATCATCGGTGATTTGAATCACGACGAGTACGACTCCATCAACCCCGTTCACTTGAACGCTTCCGCTTAGCGATCTACAAGGGTATGTAGATGCACTCTCCTTCTACTCGTAGCTGGTTTCTCCATAGATAGATCTTGGTGACGCATAGGAAAATTTTGAATTTCTGCTACGTTCCCCAACAGTGGTATCAGAGCTAGGTCTATTGCGTAGATTCTTTGCACGAGTAGAACACAAAGTAGTTGTGGGCGTTGATTTTGTTCAATATGCTTACCGTTACTAGTCCAATCTTGTTTCGACGGTATTGTGGGATGAAGCGGCCCGGACCGACCTTACACATACTCTTACGTGAGACAGGTTCCACCGATTGACATGCACTTGGTGCATAAGGTGGCTAGCGGGTGCCAGTCTCTCCCACTTTAGTCGGAACGGATTCGATGAAAAGGGTCATTATGAAGGGTAAATAGCAATTGGCATATCACGTTGTGGTTTTGCGTAGGTAAGAAACGTTCTTGCTAGAAACCCATAGCAGCCACGTAAAACATGCAAACAACAATTAGAGGACGTCTAACTTGTTTTTGCAGGGTATGCTATGTGATGTGATATGGCCAAAAGGATGTGATGAATGATATATGTGATGTATGAGATTGATCATGTTCTTGTAATAGGATTCACGACTTGCATGTCGATGAGTATGACAACCGGCAGGAGCCATAGGAGTTGTCTTTATTTATTGTATGACCTGCGTGTCATTGAAGAACGCCGTGTAAACTACTTTACTTTATTGCTAAACGCGTTAGTCATAGAAGTAGAAGTAGTCGTTGGCGTGACAACTTCATGAAGACACGATGATGGAGATCATGATGATGGAGATCATGGTGTCATGCCGGTGACAAGATGATCATGGAGCCCCGAAGATGAAGATCAAAGGAGCTATATGATATTGGCCATATCATGTCACTACTCTATTTGATTGCATGTGATGTTTATCATGTTTATGCATCTTGTTTGCTTAGAACGACGGTAGTAAATAAGATGATCCCTTACAACAATTTCAAGAAGTGTTCTCCCCTAACTGTGCACCGTTGCTACAGTTCGTCGCTTCTAAGCACCACGTGATGATCGGGTGTGATGGATTCTTACGTTCACATACAACGGGTGTAAGACAGTTTTACACAGCGAAAACACTTAGGGTTAACTTGACGAGCCTAGCATGTACAGACATGGCCTCGAAACACGGAGACCGAAAGGTCGAGCATGAGTCGTATAGTAGATACGATCAACATGAAGATGTTCACCGATGATGACTAGTCCGTCTCACGTGATGATCGGACACGGCCTAGTTGACTCGGATCATGTAATCACTTAGATGACCAGAGGGATGTCTATCTGAGTGGGAGTTCATAAGATGAACTTAATTATCTTGAACATAGTCAAAAGACTCTTTGCAAATTATGTCGTAGCTCACGCTTTAGTTCTACTGTTTAGTTATGTTCCTAGAGAAAATATAGTTGAAAGTTGACAGTAGCGATTATGCGGACAATAGAAAGCTTATGTCCTTAATGCACTGCTCAGTGTGTTGAACCTCGACGTTGTCTGTGGATGTTGCGAACATCTGACATACACGTTTTGATAACTACGTGATAGTTCAGTTAAACGGTTTAGAATTGAGGCACCAAAGATGTTTTTGAAACATCGCGAAACATATGAGATGTTTTGAGGGCTGAAATTGGGATTTCAGGCTCGTGCCCATGTCAAGAGGTATAAGACCTCCGACGATTTTCTTAGCCTGCAAACTAAGGGAGAAAAGCTCAATCGTTGAGCTTGTGCTCAGATTGTCTGAGTGCAACAATCACTTGAATCGAGTGGGAGTTGATCTTCCAGATGAGATAGTGATGTTTCCCCAAAGTCATTGCCACCAAGCTGCTAGAGCTTCGTGATGAACTATAACATATCAAGGATAGAGATGATGATCCTTGAGGTATTCGCGTCGTTTGACATCGCGAAAGTAGAAATCAAGAAGGAGCATCAATTGTTGATGGTTGATGAAACCACTAGTTTCAAGAAGGGCAAGGGAAAGAAGGGATACTTCATGAAACGGCAAATCAGCTGCTGCACCAATGAAGAAACCCGAGGTTGAACCCAAACCCGAGACTAAGTGCTTCTGTAATAAGGGGAACAACCACTGGAGCAGGATTACCCTAGATACTTGGTAGATGAGAAGGCTGGCAAGGTCGATAGAAGTATATTGGATATACATTATGTTAATGTGTACTTTACTAGTACTCCTAGTAGCACCAGGGTATTAGATACCGGTTCGGTTGCTAAGTGTTAGTAACTCGAAATAAAAGCTACGGAATAAAACGGAGACTAGCTAAAGGTGAGCTGACGATATGTGTTGGAAGTGTTTCCAAGTTTGATGTGATCTAACATCACACGCTCCCTCTACCATCAAGATTAGTATTAAACCTGAATAAGTGCTCTTGCACCTAAAGGAATGGTTTATTGAATTTTGATCGTAGGGATACACATTTTCATGCCAAAAGATATAAGATAGTAATGATAGTACCACTTACTTGTGGCACTGCCATGTAAGTCATAATGGTATAAAACGCATGAAGAAGCTCCATGTTGATGGATCTTTGGACTCACTCGTTTTAGAAAAGTTTGAGACATGCGAACCATGTCTATTGGTGTATACGCATGAAGAAACTCCATGCAGATGGATCGTTTGGACTCACTTGATTTTGAATCACTTGAGATATGCAAATCATACCACATGGGCAAGATGACTGAAAAGCCTCGTTTTCAGTAAGATGGAACAAGATAGCAACTTGTTGGAAGTAACACATTTTGATGTGTGCAGTCCAATGAGTGTTGAGGCATGCAGTGAATATCGTTATGTTCTTACTTCACAGATGATTCGAGTAGATGTTGAGAATATTTACTTGATGAACACAAGTCTGAATTATTGAATGGTTCAAATAATTTCAGAGTGAAGTAGAAGATCATTGTGACAAGAGGATAAAATGTCTATGATATGATCATAGAGATGAATATCTGAGTTACGAGTTTTGGCACACAATTAAGACATTGTGGAAATTGTTTCGCAATTAATACCGCCTGGAACACCATAGTGTGATGGTGTGTCCGAACATCATAGTTGCACCCTATTGGATATGGTGCGTACCATGATGTCTCTTATCGAATTACCACTATTTTCCATGGGTTAGGCATTAGAGACAACCACATTCACTTTAAATAGGGCACCACGTAATTCCGTTGAGATGACACCGTATGAATTATGGTTTAGAGAAACCTAAGTTGTCGTTTCTTAAATGTTTGGGGCTGCGACGCTTATGTGAAAAAGTTTCAGGATTGATAAGCTCGAACCCAAAGCGGATAAAATGCATCTTCATAGGACACCCAAAACAGTTGGGTGCACCTCCTAATTCAGATCCGAAAGCAATATGGATTGTTTCTTGAATCGGGTCCTTTCTCGAGGAAAAGTTTCTCTCGAAAGAATTGAGTGGGAGGATGGTGGAGACTTGATGAGGTTATTGAACCATCACTTCAACCAGTGTGTAGCAGGGCACAGGAAGTTGTTCCCGGGGCACCTACACCAATTGAAGTGGAAGCTTATGATATTGATCATGAAGTTTCGGATCAAGTCACTACCGAACCTCGTAGGACGACAAGGACGCGTACTGCTTCAGAGTGGTACGGTGATCCTATTTTAAAGGTCATGTTGCTAGACAACAATGAACCTACGAGCTATGGAGAAGCGATGGTGGGCCCAAATTCCGACAAATGGTTAGAAGCCATGAAATCCGAGATAGTATCCATATATCAGAACAAAGCATGGACTTTGGTAGACTTGCCCGGTGATCGGCAAGCCATTAAGATAAATGGATCTTTAAGAAGAAGACGGACGTGGACGGTAATGTCACCATCTATAAAGCTTGACTTGTGGCGAAGAGTTTTTCACAAGTTCAAGGAGTTGACTACAATGAGATTTTCTCATCCGTAGCGATGCTTAAGTCCGTCGGACATGTTAGCATTAGCTGCATTTATGAAATCTGGCAGATGGATGTCAAAACGAGTTTCCTTGCCAACTTTCGTAAGGAAAGGTTGTATGTGATACAATCAGAAAGGTTTTGTCGATCCTAAGGATGCTAAAAGGTATGCTAGCTCCAGCAATCCTTCTAAGGACTGGAGTAAGCATCTCGGAGTTGGAATGTGCGCTTTGATGAGATGATCAAAGATTTTGGTGTATACAAAGTTTATGAGAAACTTGTATTTCCAAAGAAGTGAGTGGGAGCACTATAGAATTTCTGATGAGTATATGTTGTTGACATATTGTTGATCAGAAATGACGTAGAATTTCTGGAAAGCATATAAGGTTATTTTGAAAGTGTTTTTCAATGGAAAGCCTGGATTAAGCTACTTGAACATTGAGCATCAAGATCTATAAGGATAGATCAAAATGCTTAATAATACTTTCAAATGAGCACATACCTTGACATGATCTTGAAGGTGTTCAAGATGGACCAGTCAAAGAAGGAGTTCTTGCCTGAGTTGTAAGGTACGAAGTTAAGACTTAAAGCTCGACCACGGCAGAATAGAGAGAAAGGACGAAGGTCGTCCCCTATGCTTAAGATGTAGGCTCTTCAGTATGCTATGCTGTGTACCGCACCTGAAGTGTGCCTTGCCATGAGTCAGTCAAGGGGTACAAGAGTGATCCAAGAATGGCTCACAGGACAGCGGTCAAAGTTATCCTTAGTAACTAGTGGACTAAGGAATTTTCTCGATTATGGAGGTGGTAAAAGAGTTCGTCGTAAAGGTTATGACGATGCAAGCTTGACACCTATCCGGATAGCTCTGAGTAGAGAGACCGGATACATATAATGGAGCAATAATTTAGAATAGCTCCAAGTAGAACAGTTGTTTGGAATAGCTCCAAATAGAGCGTGGTAGCTGCATCTAGGAGATGACATAGAGATTTGTAAAGCACACACGGATCTGAAAGGTTCAGACCCGTTGACTAAAACCTCTCTCACAAGCAACATGATCAAACATAAAACTCATTGAGTGTTAATCACATAGTGATGTGAACTAGACTACTGATTCTAGTAAACTCTTGGGTGTTAGTCACATGGCGATGTGACCTGTGAGTGTTAATCACATGGCGATGTGAACTAGATTATTGACTCTAGTGCAAGTGGGAGACTGTTGGAAATATGCCCTAGAGGCAATAATAAAAGTATTATTATTATATTTCCTTGTTCATGATAATTGTCTTTTATTCATGCTATAACTGTATTATCCGGAAATCGTAATACACGTGTGAATACATAGACCACAATATGTCCCTAGTGAGCCTCTAGTTGACTAGCTCGTTGTGATCAATAGATAGTCATGGTTTCCTGGCTATGGACATTGGATGTCGTTGATAACGGGATCACATCATTAGGAGAATGATGTGATGGACAAGACCCAATCCTAAGCATAGCACAAAGATCGTGTAGTTCGTTTGCTAGAGCTTTGCAAATGTCAAGTATCTCTTCCTTTGACCATGAGAGCGTGTAACTCCTGGATACCGTAGGAGTGCTTTGGGTGTATCAAACGTCACAACGTAACTGGGTGACTATAAAGGTGCACTACAGGTATCTCCGAAAGTATCTATTGTTTTATGCGGATCAAGACTGGGATTTGTCACTCCGTGTAAACGGAGAGGTATCTCTGGGCCCACTCGGTAGGACATCATCATATGCGCAATGTGACCAAGGAGTTGATCACGGGATGATGTGTTACGGAACGAGTAAAGAGACTTGCCGGTAACGAGATTGAACAAGGTATTGGATACCGACGATCGAATCTCGGGCAAGTAACATACCGATAGACAAAGGGAATTGAATACGGGATTGATAAAGTCCTTGACATCGTGGTTCATCCGATGAGATCATCGTGGAACATGTGGGAGCCATCATGGGTATCCAGATCCCGCTGTTGGTTATTGACCGGAGAACGTCTCGGTCATGTCTGCATGTCTCCCGAACCCGTAGGGTCTACACACTTAAGGTTCGATGACGCTAGGGTTATAAAGGAAGCTTGTATGTGGTAACCGAATGTTGTTCGGAGTCCCGGATGAGATCCCGGATGTCACGAGGAGTTCCGGAATGGTCCGGAGGTAAAGATTTATATATGGGAAGTCCTGTTTTTGTCATCGGAAAAGTTTCGGGCAATATCGGTAATGTACCGGGACCACCGGGAGGGTCCCGGGGGTCCACAAAGTGGGGCCACCTGCCCCAGAAGGTTGCGTGGGCCAGGTGTGGGAGGGGACCAGCCCCTAGGAGGGCTGGTGCGCCCCCCACAAGGGGGCCAAGGCGCAAGGGAGAGTGGGAGGGGGCAAACCCTAGTCCAGATGGGCCTTAAGGCCCATATTGGTGCGCCTCCCTCTCCTCTCCCCCCTTGGCCGCCTCCCCTTTGCCATCTAGGGCTGGCCGCACCCCTTGGGGGTGGGAAACCCTAAAGGGGGCGCAGCCCCCCCTTCCCCCTATATATAGATGAGGTTTGGGGCTGCCATACACATGAGTTCTCTCCCTCTTGGTGCAGCCCTACCTCTCTCCCTACTCCTCCTCTCCCATGGTGCTTGGCGAAGCCCTGCGGGATTGCCACGCTCCTCCACCACCACCACGCCGTTGTGCT
>NC_057810.1:600870906-600912289 GCF_018294505.1 Triticum aestivum
CACGTCAAGGCGGCCCACCATGGCCCGCGCCAACCCCACTACATCCACACTGAAATTCCCATCCGGAATAAACCCTAGCTCACCTCAAAAAAAAGAGAGTAAACCCTAGCGCCACTTCACTCTCGCGACGGGGAGACTCCGCTCTCCGTCACTTCCCCTTCACTCCTTGTTTTTTTCCCCTTCCCCTCTTCGTCCCAATGTCACGCAGTGGCAGTAGCGGAGGCGATGGAGCCAGCCACGATGACGGCAAGGATGCCTTCGTCTGGAAGACTGAGGGTAACAAGGAAGAGTTGTCCGTCTGAAATCGCATCACAGCGCTCGCCGGTCGACACGGGCAGCATCTCCGGCTCTACTCTGTCCCCTGTCGCCAGCAACCGCAATGTGTACGTCAGCGCGGCCCACCCCGCTGTTGGGGATCGTAGCAGAAATTTAAAATTTTCTACGCATCACCAAGATCAATCTATGGAGTTATCTAGCAACGAGAGAGAGAGGAGCGCATCTGCATACCCTTGTAGATCGCGAGCGGAAGCGTTCAAGAGAACGGGGTTGATGGAGTCGTACTCGTCGTGATCCAAATCACCGATGATCCTAGCGCCGAACGGACGACACCTCCGTGTTCCACACAAGTACGGAGCGGAGACGTCTCCCGTGCCTTGATCCAGCAAGGAGGAGGGAGAGGTTGAGGAAGAGAGCTCCAACAGCAGCACGACGGCGTGGTGGTGATGGAGAGGCAGTACTCCGGCAGGGCTTCGCCAAGCTCTTAACGGAGGAGGAGAGGTGTTGGGGAGGGGAGGGGCTGCGCCTTGGATGTGGTGTGCAGCCCTTCCCTCGCCCCTCTATTTATAGGGGAAGGGAAAAGGGGGGCGGCCCCCCACTAGATGAGATCTAGAGGGGGGGCGGCGGCCAAGGGGAGGGGGCTTGCCTCCCAAGCAAGGGGGGCACCCTCTCTAGGGTTTCCCCCCCAACCCTAGGCGCATGGGACCAAGGGGTGGATGCGCCCAGCCCTTCAAGGGTTGGTTCCCTGCCCACTACGGCCCATGAGGCCCTCCGAGAGGTGGCCCCTCCCGGTGGACCCCCGGAACCCCTCCGGTGGCCCCGGTACAATACCGATACGCCCCCAAACTTTTCCGGTTACCGTATGACAACTTCCCATATATAAATCTTCACCTCCGGACCATTGCGGAACCCCTTGTGATGTCCGGGATCTCATCCGGGACTCCGAAAAATATTCGGTAATCATATACAAGTCTTCCTAATAACCCTGGCGTCATCGAACCTTAAGTGTGTAGACCCTACGGGTTCGGGAATCACGCAGACATGACCGAGATAGCTCTCCGGCCAATAACCAACAGCGGGGTTTGGATACCCATGTTGGATCCCACATGTTCCATGATGATCTCATCGAATGAACCACGATGTCGAGGATTCAAGTAATCCCGTATACAATTTCTTTTGTCAATCGGTACGCACTTGCCCGAGATTCGATCGTCGGTATCCCAATACCTTGTTCAATCTCGTTACCGGCAAGTCACTTTACTCGTACCGTAATGCATGATCCCGTGACCAACCACTTGGTCACATTGAGCTCATTATGATGATGCATTACCGAGTGGGCCCAGAGATACCTCTCTGTCATACGGAGTGACAAATCCCAGTCTCAATCCGTGTCAACCCAATAGACACTTTCGGAGATACATGTAGTATACCTTTACAGCCACCCAGTTACGTTGTGACGTTTGGTACACCCAAAGCACTCCTACGGTATCCGGGAGTTACACGATCTCATGGTGTAAGGAAATGATACTTGACATTAGAAAAGCTCTAGCAAACGAACTACATGATCTTGTGCTATGCTTAGGATTGGGTCTTGTCCATCACATCATTCTCCCAATGATGTGATCCCGTTATCAATGACATCCAATGTCCATGGTCAGGAAACCGTAACCATCTATTGATCAACGAGCTAGTCAACTAAAGGCTCACTAGGGACATGTTGTGGTCTATGTATTCACACATGTATTACGATTTCCGGATAACACAATTATAGCATGAACAATAGAGAATTATCATGAACAAGGAAATATAATAATAACCATTTTATTATTGCCTCTAGGGCATATTTCCAATAGTCTCCCACTTGCACTAGAGTCAATAATCTAGTTACATTGTGATGAATCGAACACCCATAGAGTTCTGTTGTTGATCATGTTTTGCTCGCGGGAGAGGTTTAGTCAACGGATCTGCGATATTCAAATCCGTATGCACTTTGCAAATATCTATGTCTCCATCTTGAACATTTTCACGAATGGAGTTGAAGCGATGCTTGATGTGCCTGGTCTTCTTGTGAAACCTGGGCTCCTTGGCAAGGGCAATGGCTCCAGTATTGTCACAAAAGAGAGTCATCGGCCCCAACGCATTGCGAATAACTCATAGGTCGGTAATGAACTCCTTCATCCAGATTGCTTCATGTGCTGCCTCCGAGGCCGCCATGTATTCCGCTTCACATGTAGATCCCGCCACGACGCTTTGCTTGCAACTGCACCAGCTTACTGCCCCACCATTCAAAATATACACGTATCTGGTTTGTGACTTAGAGTCATCCAGATCTGTGTCGAAGCTAGCGTCGACGTAACCCTTTACGACAAGCTCTTCGTCACCTCCATAAACGAGAAACATATCCTTAGTCCTTTTCAGGTACTTCAGGATATTCTTGACCGCTGTCCAGTGTTCCATGCTGGGATTACTTTGGTACCTTCCTACCAAACTTATGGCAAGGTTTAAATCAGGTCTGGTAATAGCATGGCATACATAATAGACTCTATAGCCGAGGCATAGAGGATGACACTCATCTTTTCTCTCTCTTCTGCCGTGGTCGGGCATTGAGCCGAGCTCAATTTCACACCTTGCAACACAGGCAAGAACCCCTTCTTGGACTGATCCATATTGAACTTCTTCAATATCTTATCAAGGTATGTACTTTGTGAAAGACCTATGAGGCGTCTCGATCTATCTCTATAGATCTTGATGCCTAAAATGTAAGCAGCTTCTCCAAGGTCCTTCATTGAAAAACACTTATTCAAGTAGGCCTTAATGATGTCCAAAAGTTATATATCATTTCCCATCAAAAGTATGTCATCTACATATAATATGAGAAATGCTACAGAGCTCCCACTCACTTTCTTGTAAACGCAGGCTTCTCCATAAGTATGCATAAACCCAAACGCTTTGATCATTTCATCAAAGCGAATGTTCCAACTCCAAGATGCTTGCACCAGCCCATAGATGGAGCGCTGGAGCTTGCATACCTTATTAGCATTCTTAGGATCGACAAAACCTTCCGGCTGCATCATATACAATTCTTTCTTAAGATAGCCGTTAAGGAATGCCGTTTTGACGTCCATTTGCCATATCTCATAATCATAGTATGCGGCAATTGCTAACATGATTCGGACAGACTTTAACTTCGCTACGGGTGAGAAGGTCTCATCGTAGTAAACCCCTTGAACTTGTCGATAACCCTTAGCGACAAGTTGAGCTTTATAGATGGTAACATTATCATCCACGTCCGTCTTCTTCTTAAAGATCCATTTATTTTCTATCGCTCGCCGATCATCTGGCAAGTCTGTCAAAGTCCATACTTTCTTTTCATACATGGATCCTATCTCGGATTGCATGGCTTCAAGCCATTTGTTGGAATCTGGGGCCGCCATCGCTTCTTCATAGTTCGAAGGTTCACCGTTGTTTAACAACATGATTTCCAGGACAGGGTTGCCATACCATTCTGGTGTGGAACGTGTCCTTGTGGACCTTCGAAGTTCAGTAGCAACTTGATCTGAAGTACCTTGATCATCATCATTAACTTTCTCTCTAGTCGGTGCAGGCACCACAGGAATATCTTCCTGAGCTGCGCTACTTTCCGGTTCAAGAGGCAGTACTTCATCGAGTTCTACTTTCCTCCCACTTATTTCTTTCGAGAGAAACTCTTTCTCCAGAAAGGACCCATTCTTGGCAACAAAGATCTTGTCTTCGGATCTAAGGTAGAAGGTATACCCAATGCTTTCCTTAGGGTATCCTATGAAGACGCATTTTTCCGACTTGGGTTCGAGCTTTTCAGGTTGAAGTTTCTTGACATAAGCATCGCATCCCCAAACTTTTAGAAACGACAGCTTAGGTTTCTTCCCAAACCATAATCCATACGGTGTTGTCTCAACGGATTTAGAAGGTGCCCTATTTAAAGTGAATGTAGCTGTCTCTAGAGCGTATCCCCAAAATGATAGCGGTAAATCGGTGAGTGACATCAGAGATCGCACCATATCCAATAGAGTGCGATTACGACGTTCAGACACACCGTTACGCTGAGGTGTTCCAGGCGGCGTGAGTTGTGAAACGATTCCACATTTCCTTAAGTGCGTACCAAATTCGTGACTTAAATATTCTCCCCCCACGATCTGATCGTAAGAACTTTATCTTTCGGTCATGTTGATTCTCTACCTCATTCTGAAATTCCTTGAACTTTTCAAAGGTCTCATACTTGTGTTTCATCAAGTAGACATACCCATATCTACTTAAGTCATCAGTGAGAGTGAGAACATAACGATAGCCTCCGCGAGCCTCAACGCTCATTGGACCGCACACATCAGTATGTATGATTTCCAATAAGTTGGTTGCTCGCTCCATTGTTCTGGAGAACGGAGTCTTGGTCATTTTGCCCATGAGGCATGGTTCGCATGTGTCAAATGATTCGTAATCAAGAGACTCCAAAAGTCCATCAGCATGGAGCTTCTTCATGCGTTTGACACCAATGTGACCAAAGCGGCAATGCCACAAGTATGTGGGACTGTCGTTATCAACATTACATCTTTTGGTATTCACACTATGAATATGTGTAACATCACGTTAGAGATTCATTAAGAATAAACCATTGACCAGCGGGGCATGACCATAAAACATATCTCTCATATAAATAGAACAACCATTATTCTCGGATTTAAATGAGTAGCCATCTCATATTGAACTAGATCTAGATACAATGTTCATGCTCAAAGCTGGCACTAAATAACAATTATTGAGGTTTAAAACTAATCTCGTAGGTAAATGTAGAGGTAGCGTGCCGATGGCGATCACATCGACCTTGGAACCATTCCCGACGCGCATCGTCACCTCGTCCTTCGCTAGTCTCCGCTTATTCCGCAGCTCCTGTTTTGAGTTACAAATATGAGAAACCGCACCGGTATCAAATACCCAGGAGCTACTACGAGTACTGGTAAGGTACACATCAATTACATGTATATCACATATACCTTTGGTGTTGCCGGCCTTCTTGTCCGCTAAGTACTTGGGGCAGTTCCGCTTCCAGTGTCCGCTTCCCTTGCAATAAAAGCACTCAGTCTCAGGTTTGGGTCCATGCTTTGGCTTCTTCCCGGCAACTGGCTTACCGGGCGCGGAAACTCCCTTGTCGTCCTTCTTGAAGTTCTTCTTACCCTTGTCTTTCTTGAAACTAGTGGTTTTATTGACCATCAACACTTGATGTTCCTTTTTGATCTCCACCTCCGCTGATTTCAGCATTGAAAATACCTCAGGAATGGTTTTCACCATCCCCTGCATATTGTAGTTCATCACAAAGCTCTTGTAGCTAGGTGGGAGTGACTGGAGGATTCTTTCAATGACCGCGTCATCAGGGAGATTAACTCCCAGCTGAGACAAGCGGTTGTGCAACCCAGACATTTTGAGTATGTGTTCGCTGATAGAACTATTCTCCTCCATCTTACAACTGTAGAACTTGTCAGAGACTTCATATCTCTCGACCCGGGCATGAGCTTGGAAAACCATTTTCAGCTCTTGGAACATCTCATATGCTCCGTGCTGCTCAAAACGCTTTTGGAGCTCCGCTTCTAAGCTGTAAAGCATGCTGCACTGAACCAGGGAGTAATCATCACTACGCGACTGCCAGGCATTCATAACGTCTTGAGTTGCTGAGAAAACGGGTGCTTCACCTAGCGGTGCATCTAGGACATATGCTCTTTTGACAGCTATGAGGATGATCCTCAAGTTCTGGACCCAGTCCGTATAGTTGTTGCCATCGTCTTTCAGCTTGGTTTTCTCTAGGAACGCGTTGAAGTTGAGGGCAACATTGGCGTGGGCCATTTGATTTACAAGACATATTGCAAAAGTTTTAGACTAAGTTCATGATAATTAAGTTCATCTAATCAAATTATTTAATGAACTCTCACTCAGATAGACATCCCTCTAGTCATCTAAGTGATCCATGATCCGAGTCAACTAGGCCGTGTCCGATCATCACGTGAGACGGACTAGTCATCATCGGTGAACATCTTCATGTTGATCGTATCTTCTATACGACTCATGTTCGACATTTCGGTCTCTTGTGTTCCGAGGCCATGTCTATACATGCTAGGCTCGTCAAGTCAACCTAAGTGTTTTTGCATGTGTAAATCTATCTTACACCCGTTGTATGTGAATGTTAGAATCTATCACACCCGATCATCACGTGGTGCTTCGAAACAACGAACTTTCGCAACGACGTACGATTAGGGGGAACACTTTCTTGAAATTATTATGAGGGATCATCTTATTTACTACCATCGTTCTAAGCAAATAAGATGCAAAAACATGATAAACATCACATGCAATCAAATAGTGACATGATATGGCCAATATCATTTTGCTCCTTTTGATCTCCATCTTCGGGGCGCCATGATCATCATCGTCACCGGCATGACACCATGATCTCCATCATCATGATCTCCATCATCGTGTCTTCATGAAGTTATCACGCTAACGATTACTTCTACTACTATGGCTAACGGTTTAGCAATAAAATAAAGTAATTACATGGCGTTATTCAATGACACGCAGGTCATACAATAATTAAGACAACTCCTATGGCTCCTGCCGGTTGTCATACTCATCGACATGCAAGTCATGATTCCTATTACAAGAACATGATCAGTCTCATACATCACATATATACCATTCGTCACATCCTTTTGGCCATATCACATCACAAGGCATATGCTGCAAAAAAAGTTAGACGTCCTCTAATTATTGTCGCATGTTTTACGTGGATGCAATAGGGTTCTAGCAATAATGTTTCTTACCTACGTCAAAGCCACAACGTGATATTCCAATTTCTATTTACCCTTCATAAGGACCCTTTTCATCGAATCCGATCCGACTAAGGTGGGAGAGACAGACACCCGCTAGCCACCTTATGCAACTAGTGCATGTCAGTCGGTGGAACCTGTCTCATGTAAGCGTACGTGTAAGGTCGGTCCGGGCCGCTTCATCCCACGATGCTGCCGAAACAAGATAAGACTAGTAGTGGCAAGTAAATTGACAAAATCTACGCCCATAACAAAATTGTGTTCTACTCGTGCATAGAAACTACGCATAGACCTAGCTCATGATGCCACTACTGGGGATCGTAGCAGAAATTTAAAATTTTCTACGCATCACCAAGATCAATCTATGGAGTTGTCTAGCAAAAAGAGAGAGAGAGAGAGGAGTGCATCTACATACACTTGTAGATCGCGAGCGGAAGTGTTCAAGAGAACGGGGTTGATGGAGTCGTACTCGTCGTGATCCAAATCACCGATGATCCTAGCGCCGAACGGACGGCACCTCCGCGTTCAACACACGTACGGAGCGGAGACGTCTCCCGCGCCTTAATCCAGCAAGGAGGAGGGAGAGGTTGAGGAAGAGAGCTCCAACAACAGCACGACGGTGTGGTCCTGATGGAGAGGCGGTACTCCGGCAGGGCTTCGCCAAGCTCTTAACGGAGGAGGAGAGGTGTTGGGGAGGGGAGGGGCTGCGCCTTGGATGTGGTGTGCAGCCCTCCCCTCGCCCCTCTATTTATAGGGGAAGGGGAAAGGGGGCCGTCCCCCTCTAGGTGAGATCTAGAGGGGGGCGGCGGCCAAGGGGAGGGGGCTTGCCCCCCAAGCAAGGGGGGCGCCCCCTCTAGGGTTTCCCCCCAATCCTAGGTGCATGGGACCAAGGGGGGATGCGCCCAGCCCTCCAAGGGCTGGTTCCCTGCCCACTACGGCCCATGAGGCCCTCCAAGAGAGGTTTCCCCTCCCGGTGGACCCTCGGAACCCCTCCGGTGGCCCCGGTACAATATCGATATGCCCCCAAACTTTTCCGGTGACCGTATGACAACTTCCCATATATAAATCTTCACCTCCGGACCATTCTGGAACCCCTCATGACGTCCGGGATCTCATCCGGGACTCCGAACAACATTCGGTAATCACATACAAGTCTTCCTAATAACCCTGGCGTCATCGAACCTTAAGTGTGTAGATCCTACGGGTTCGGGAATCACGCAGACATGACCGAGATAGCTCTCCGGCCAATAACCAACAGCGGGATCTGGATACCCATGTTGGATCCCACATGTTCCACGATGATCTCATCGAATGAACCGCGATGTCGAGGATTCAAGTAATCCTATATACAATTTCTTTTGTCAATCAATACGTTACTTGCCCGAGATTCGATCGTCGGTATCCCAATACCTCGTTCAATCTCGTTACCGGCAAGTCACTTTACTCGTACCATAATGCATGATCCCGTGACCAACCACTTGGACACATTGAGCTCATTATGATGATGCATTACCGAGTGGGCCAAGAGATACCTCTCCGTCATACGGAGTGACAAATCCCAGCCTCGATCCGTATCAACTCAACAGACACTTTCGGAGATACATGTAGTATACCTTTATAGCCACCCATTTACGTTATGATGTTTGGTACACCCAAAGCACTCCTACGGTATCCAGGAATTACACGATCTCATGGTCTAAGGAAATGATACTTGACATTAGAAAAGCTCTAGCAAACGAACTACATGATCTTGTGCTATGCTTAGGATTGGGTCTTGTCCATCACATCATTCTCCCAATGATGTGATCCCGTTATCAATGACATCCAATGTCCATGGTCAGGAAATCGTAACCATCTATTGATTAACGAGCTAGTCAACTAGAGGCTCACTAGGGACATGTAGTGGTCTATATATACACACATGTATTACGATTTCCGGATAACACAATTATAACATGAACAATAGACAATTATCATGAACAAGGAAATATATTAATAACCATTTTATTATTGCCTCTAGGGCATATTTCCAACACCCGCAACATGCACAACACCGCAAGGTCGGACCGCTCCACGCCGTTGGACACTTGCCCTCCTAATCGTCCGGCCGCTACTCCTCTAGGGCATCGGTCGGTGCTTGTGCCTGCGTCATTGACACCGCAAACATGGACACCCGAACCGGAGGTGCATGACGCCCACCGCGAGAGGCAGCGGGCAAGGGAGAGGGTTGCGATGTCAAAAGCGTTGCACTATCCTCCCGCCGTCGACGTGAACTGTCGGCTTTGCCTGATGAGTATAAGCTCCTCGCGACCGTCTACAGCTGATCACTAACGACGGCAAAGATAGACGTGTGCCGGTTTCGTCGGAAGATGCCAAGGCCCTCCGACTAGGTATCGAGCAATCAGATAAGGAGGCGATGGCGGTCGTGAGAGCGGCAAAAGCTCATGAGGCAGCAGAACCACGCCGTGCGGAGGATGGACCGCTTAATGTTGTCCTCATCTTAAAATTTTGACGTCACTAACGACTCTGACGACCAGCCTTCTCCCCCTCTTGTCGCTGATGCCTAGACGGACGGCTACAACCGTGCCAGTGTTGAAGAAGCTCGGCCCTCTTCGTCTTCATTTCAATTTTTAGTAATTTTAGTTTAGAACTATGTTCGTCAGGTGAATTGTGATGCTCTTTTGGGCCGGATTTTGTGGGTTTTTATGTCTGTTTCCTGTATGTACGTTTAATTTCGTTGATCATCTACGTACTATCTTCCATGTTGCATTCGTCGGCAATGGTGCGCTATCAACCTACTATCTTCCATGTTGCATTCGTCGGCAAGGGCGCGCTTGTTGGTACTCCCTCCATTTCATAATGTAGTGCGTCCGCAATTACCGAGATTCAAGTTTGACCGTAAATTTAACCAACGAGACCGACTGCAGCGGGAGCAAAAATTATACCACTGAATTCATATCAAAAATACGAATTTAGCGATATAACTTTCGCCTCACGCTGCAGTCGGTCTTGTTGGTTAAATTTACGGTCAAATTTTAATCTTAGAAAGCGCAGACGTACTATATTATGAAATGGAGGGAGTACAACGAGGAAATTGTATAAATGAAAACTATACCAATATCCTTTGCTAACCCAACCGAGATTTAGCTAACTCCAACGCACGCCCCCATTTCGTCTGTTTAGATTATCTGGATAAAAACACTTGGCCCAACGGGACTACCCAAACGAACACGGTCGTCCACTCGGCCGACCCAAACAAATGTCCATTTGAATCGCTGCGTTGGAGTTGGATGCGTTGGAGTTGGTCTTAGAGCATCTACAACCGTGATGGGTAAATCCGCCCCTTAAACACCCGCAGACGTATCCGGACGCGTCCGCGTACACTGACCGGTCACACCTCAAAAAATGCAATTCACATCCGGACACCTCAACTATCATATCTCAAATCCATATAAACCCATGCAACTACGTGATGCACACACATCATCCGATTAATCCATCACTACTGACTAAACATGCCACCAGACTATCAAAATTGAGCATGTTTGGCTATGGTGGAGATCATCTACGGATGCCCTTGCCCTTACCGGTGCCCTTGCCGTCCTTCTCACGGAAGTACCAGTCGAAGACGCGGTACGGATTGAGCCGGATCTACTCGTCGTCGAAGGTGTCCTCGCCGTTGCTGTCCTCCTCCTCCTTCGGTGGCAATCCGACCACGACATGGACCGCCCGATTCTACTATCGGACAAGAGCACGCGTGTTCCTTCGCTTCCGTTTCTTCACAATGCGGGCGCGGATGGCTTCTTCCTTTGCAGCCGCACGCTCCACCGCCTCCATTTTTGTCGTGATACGAGCCTCAGCGGCCCTTATCCTTTCCTTCCACGGCAGACTGCCCATTTCCGTTGGGATTCATAGTCTGCCCGGCCATTGATGGGGAAGGAGATATTTTCCGGTTGCCGGGACCGCGACGATCCCGCCCTAGAGGACCCGAGCGCTCGTTGAGCCTACGCTATAGAGTCGCGGCGGACAGATCCGTCCGTCGGCCAGGAGCTGTCCTTCCGGCAGCGGCGGAGTGCAATGCGGATTGCCATTGACTCCTCCAACCCGCATGAGATGACACCCTAGTGAACAGATCCAGATTGGTCATAGTCAGATCCGCTGCCCACCATGCCGGAGAGGGCCGAAAATCGCCGGACTTGAGCTCGGATGACGGAGGGAGTGGAGGGGAGTGAAGTGTGAAGTGGCTATGATTTGATCTGGCGAGCGGATAAGATCTAATATATGTGGGGGCGGGTGGGCCAGGTCCAATGTGGCTGGCGCACCCGGGCGCCCCGTTATCCGTCCCATATTTAGGCCCGGTCCGGTCCGACGTGGCGGACGCGCATGGGCGCCCCTTATCCGCCTCATATTTGGCCCGGGTCCAACGTGACAGACGCGTCCAAATGCCTCTATATCCGTCCTATATTTGGGTAGGGTCGGATCCGATGTGGCAGTCGCGCACAATACAAGAGGTGTCGGTCAGCCCGGCTGTTTGAGACGTCTGTCGTCTATGTCAAAATCGGGCTGTTTGAGACGTCTGTCGTCTGTCTATGTCAAAATTTCATGACAGGGCGTTTGAGGTAGATGCTCTTATGTTGATTGTTCATGAGGGAAGCCTCACTTCTCGTTTTGTGTCTGGAGAACTCCTCGCGGGCCTTCTTACTGATAACTACTTACTCCTCGCAAAAAAAAAACTACTTAATCGGGGGGTTCTTCAATTGATTCTTCGACCAACGGACAGTGATGTTTTATGTATTGATGCTCGACCTCGCACCGACGATCAAGAACTATGGGAGTAAACCGAAATGTTCAGAAATCGACCAGAAAAGTTATCTGCATCCGTTTGAAAGTTAGCTCATTTGCGAGTTGAAGACAGCAGGGCAGTAAAATTGCAAGATGGGGCAAGCACTAGTATACTATCTTCAACAGAGTAAAATTGCAGTACGGTAGGAAGTAAAACATGCAAAAGCCAGAGGCTTAAATTAACTCGGTCTGAGGTTACATCACAGCCAAGCACACACACCACACAGAAGTACCACACCAAAACATCCACGAGACAAAGGCCACCACCCAAGAGGCCCACTCGCTAAACAGGCGGGTGATACAAGGCGGCGTCGGTTAATCAAGCCAGCCTTTACCACCGCTGCCATCCTAGCCAAAACCTCGTTCAAATGCTTTAGGCTTTAGCTACCACTCACTCACCCACTCACGCTAACCAGACAATTAAAAGCCCATGATAATACTAGGCCTAACTACCTGCTACGACTTCAGATCCCCAGAGAGCGTCGGATGCTTGTGGAAGAACCATCCATAAAACCATGGCGCTTCCCAGCACGCTCCAATCGGGAGGTTGACGACGATCACTACTGACCACTACTACTACAAGATAGTACTGCTTCGGCGGATGGATGATGCAGGTGCTCAGTGGAACTGGGCGCCGCTGAAGGTCTGGCCGAAGGACCAGCCGCGCGGGACGGCGTTGTTGGAGATCACGGACTGGCCGTTGCCGGCCGTCACGCGGAAGGAGAGGCCCTGCCCGTCGAGCAGCGCGTTGCTCTGCCAGTTCTGCCCCCAGTTGCGGGAGAGCGACTGCCACGCCGAGCGGGAGGACTTGACGGACACCGCGTGCACGTCGCCGGGGCCGCCCACGTTGGTGACGAGGACGAGGTTGAAGTAGGAGTGGCCGTTGATGGTGAACCGGATGCCGCCCTTCTTCTGGCACGCCACCCTGCACGAGCAGATCCACGGCACCGTCAGTGTCAACTCTCTTGAACAGTTCGAGGGCAGACAAAGGTAGTAATGCGTGACAGAAGGGGACGAACCTGCGGTAGGAGACGGGGACAATGCCGGCCCGGTAGAGCGCGATGCGCTGGAAGACGGGCTGGGACATGTCGAAGTGGGCGCGGGGAGGGTTGCACCAGCCGCCGGCGTCGGAGGACTCGCCGAAGTTGGGCGGGCAGAAGTTGGTGGCCGTCACCACGGTGGAGCCGGGGAGGCAGGCGTGGGGGGCGCCGGCCTCGGTGCCGCCCGGGTCGCACCGCACCTCGAAGCAGGCCCCGCAGCTGAGGCCGTTGTTGAAGAGCGCCGTGCTCAGGGCCGCCGTGTTCGAGCCGTACCCCGTGCTGTAGAGGTTCCCGTAGCCGCACGCCCCACCTGCACACGCGCACGCGCAAACGGTAAGCACCGGCAGGGAAAGGCATCAAAGATGCACCAAGAAATAGTACTACAATGCTGTGAGTGACGGTGTTTACTGCACGTACCCATGGTGCCGGAGGCGTCGCCGCCGCCGTAGAAGGTGGCGTGCGCGGAGGCCCAGGCGCCACCGCCGAGCGGCGCGTGGGCGTGGTGACCGATGCCAGGCCCGTGCCGATGGACCAGGCCGTGCCCCGGCAGATGCGGGCCACGCCCCTGCCCACGAGACAGGGCGAGCGGGAGCAGCGCGGCCACGAGGAAGGCGAGGAGGGCTGCTCGGACGGGCGCCATCGTCACGGTGGAGCGGCGTGCCTGGTGCGCGGTGAGGCCGGCTGGGGTGGGTGGAGTGCGGTGGGGATGTGCTCTGGGGCTGGGGCTGGGATCCCATAAATAGAGCGGGGCGGCGCGGCGCGAACGGTTTCGAAACGGTGCGGCGCAGTGTGGACTGTGGAGCGAGGCGTAGGGCGGGCATGGCACGCGGGTGGGGCCCGCGCTGGAAAAGCCGCAGGTGGAGCGGCACGGAGGCCGCGACACGGGTTTCCTGGGGCGTTGGGGGGCGTGGGGGGAGTGGTAAAAGCAGCAGCAGCAGCCAGAACAAAAGCTGAGGCGTTGGCGGTGGGTGGAGAGTGGACTGGTTCGGGCGTACTCCCGCGCGGCCGTGCAAAGTTTGGAAGGGGGCCGGGCGGGAGGTACTGCACACAGAGCTAGCTAGTAGTAGAGTGGTAGGCTTGCTTGGTTCGCGGGCAATTTACAGATGCGTAGCACGGCTGGTAGCTCCACCTCCGCGATGATGAAAGGTCGATGGAAATTTCCGTCGAACGTGCCCGCCATGGGCGTTGGGTTTTGATTGCATTATGCTTGTCGTGGTACTACTACGTTCCGTGGAAGATCACGTGGCCTGTTGCATGGCACTGACTGGATGTTTGGTTTTCAGTTTTAAACAAAACTCGGTGGTTTGTTGGTTTTGCTCCGGTGTTTGCTGTGGCTGCGAATAGACAAATCTGGAAGTAAAATAAGGACGCCGTAGGGAGGAGCTCGGGTCAGTCAGTTAGTTACTTAAGAACAAGAACCTGCAATGCTTATATTCTAACGGAAGTTGTCAGCCACGGGATTGTAGGTGGCAAGCGGAATTTTTTTAAGCAAAGGTTTCTACAAGTACGAAGAAGTCTCGTTGATTTTTAACTTCAACATTCTACGACGCCAGTGCAGACCGGAGATTATTTTCTAGCGAGTGGCGATAGCATCTTTGATTTGGATGTTCCCGTAAATATATATATATATATATATATATATAAAGGGTGGATCTATTCTAATAGCACCCCTTAAAATCTTATTCTGCACATCGAATCGCTTATTCTGCTAAAAAAACGAACTGCGTCACGCCCTATCTAATCGCGTGTGCAGACCAAACCGAACCCGCAAGCACGCGAAAAACCAATCGCCCCTCTCTCTCCACTAACCAAATCCCAATCCCCCCACTGTCGTGCGCCCACCTCCTCCACTCCCGTGCCCTCCTCCACCTTCTCCGGTGCCGCCGCCCGGGCCCCGCCGCACCACCTCCTTCCTTCGGCGCCGCCGCTTCGTCCTCGCCACACCACCTCCTTCCTCCGGCGCCGCGCTGGCGCCCTGCACCGGCCCGACCCCCCTCCCTCCCACCTTCTTCCTCCTCCCACCTACCCTCCACCTTTCACTGCCGGTGCCGCCCCAGCGCCCGTCCAACTCCCTCCATTGACGGATCCAACTCGCCACTCCCCCATAGAGCACGTCTCGGTGAATCCCATGCGCGGATCCCCAATGGCCCCTTCCTTCTCGGCAAATCCAGGCGCGCCTCCCAATAGCACCAGGCGCCTCGCGCGGCTACTGGCGCGGATCCGGGCGCGCCGCCACCAGGAGCCCCGTGCGGCTGCCGGCGTGGATCCGGCGGCGCCACCCCAAGGCGCCTCGTGAAGCTGCCGGTGTGGATCCAGACGCGCCGCCCGCAGATGCCCCGCGCTGCTGCTGGCGTGGGTCCTCCCCCGCCACCCCACCGTGGCCTCCCTGCATCCCCTCCCCACCAGCGAGGTGCTCTGTTGAGGGGCGCCAAAAGTCAGGCCCTGCTCCGAACGGAGGCATTGCAGGAGCCGCGCGCTGCCTCCCCGTGTGGCTTTCCGAGCCTTTGATCCTCTGCGCCGACGTGATTCACCCCCCACACCAACGCCCCCCCCCGGTGAGAGCAGCTCCTCTGTCTGGGCTCCTGGCGCGCGGTTCAGGCAGCGTGGATGTTCAGTACGCCGGGGCTACCGTAGCAGAGGCATGACGTGATTGGCCACCACCTCGCCGCGAACACGAACCTGTCTGGACTCGTGCCGCCGCGGCCGGGCCAGCTCCCCCATCACGCCTCCTCCCCATCCTAGACTTGACGGCTGATGGGTCGCTGATGCCTCAGGTGGCTCCTGGGCGAGAGGGCTCTCTGTAGTCCGCGCCGGCATGCAGTTTGGTTGACCGTGGATTGCATTTCACTTTGACGACTAGGAGGGTCACCTCTCGCTATAGTGCAGCTCGGCTGGCTCTCTGTTGCAGCTCCTCCGGCCAGGTGTTCGCGGTTCTGTTTGAAAGTGTTTTGCATAGTTTTCGGTTCAGGGCTTCTTTTGTGCAGTTCATTGCTTTTTCTTTGAAAATTGCAGGCGCGCAGGCTACAATCTGACGGCCATCGATGGTCACATGTCGGACGAGCCCAGCCGTGCAGTATGCCAGAGCAGGTTGTGCAGTACTTTTTGAAAATTTCTGTAGTTTATTTGTTATAGATGCGCGATTCACTTCTTCAGCCACCTCTTTCTTGCTGTTCACTTGTCGGGATAGAGAAGTACGGTGGTGTTGCAGAGATATTGGAGCAGATGAGAGAATAACCTTGAAGTTGAGTGGTTTGTAATAGGAAGTGTGCTCGACGGTGCAGTCAGGGTCAATCAGCTCCATGAGCCGTGCGATGTCCTTGTCATTGAGGGAGGAGTACAACTCGTGAATCACATCTGTCAGGGGGGAAGATGGTAAGGCATTAACTCCATCTCCATGGAAAGCTTTGTTGAGACCACAGCTGGTTGCTTTTGGCCCTGGTATTGATCGTATGGGCTTTGGCGAACATTGTTGGCTCTTCCCCCACTTGGCGCTTATCTTGTGTCGCCGGGACAAGAGGCGCTGTTTAGGGTTGAGAGAGGGAGACTGGAAGGAGACAAGTGTGAGGGCAGAAATCATGGCGTCTGGGTGTTTGATGAATGCAGAAAGATGGCCAAGGCATAGGGGGATGAGGTGTGATATAGCAGCGTTGGTGGGCATTTTTCGGTTGCTTGGTGGTCAGACAAGGAATCTGACTGAGTACATACATATATATGGATGGAATAATTCGCGTGGTGGTGCATTGCTAAAGCATAAAGATTCGTTACGATATGAAGTAAGGAATATCTTCCTACATACTCCTCCCTCATAATAATGTACAGAGCCAGGGCAGGCGAGGCCAATCAGTAATAAGGTATTTACTCTTCCTTGGGTTTTTTTACATTGAGGTCCTGAGAGAGTATAGGAGGCTTGCATGTGTTGTCTTCTACAGAAAAGAAGAGAAGCGAAGAGAAGAGGTCACTTGCGGAAGAAGCCTAAGACTGCCTTCTTGGTTGGCGGCTTGTACGCCTTGGTCGACTTGCCGATAGCTTTCTTGGTGGCAGCAGAAAGCTATATACAACTTTTTAATTTGCTCTGTGAAAAAACCGACTAGGAAGTTCACTACATTCATCTTTTTCATTTTTTTTGGAAAAGAAGTTCATTTTGTTGTTTGAGAAAATGAGGAGAGGAAATGAGTAAAAAATGGATGTGGATGAATGCTTGTGTGTAATGTGTAGCGTGCAAACAACGTCCACTCGCGTTGTCCCCGCAGTGCATATTTCATTAACCAAAAAAAATGAAAGAGGAAACTACAGTGCACTCCGGTCTTAAAAGAAGTCCACTCCCAAGGACTTTGGAGTACACTTCACTTGGAAAAATGTATTTTAAAAATTTATGTTGTGTTTGTTGAAAGACATTTAAACTAGTAAAAGAAAGTAATGAGGTTCACTCTCAAGAGTGTTGTGGATCACTTTTCAAGAGTGTTGGGGTTCACTTGCCGTCCTCTATGCGGTTCACTCGTTCATAATTTTTTATAAAAAAGATAAAAGAATCCATGCAGCTCGCTTGACCCTTGTATGTAGTGCATTTTTTCGTATGAAGCAGTGTGATTTTATGTTGGATAAAGCTCACTCGTCGATTTGAGTGTCGCAAAAAACCGAGTGTCGCAAAAATGTTTTCGTGTGTCTCAGAATTCAGTCGACTACATCAACACGTGCAGTGCCTTCAGTCTTCGAATGGCGTTCACTTTTAAGAGTGATGCTGTTCACTTGCGTATGAGAAAAAAACGTCCGACAAAAGAAATTATGCAGCTTGCTTGCCCGTCCGATGCAGTGCGGTTTCATTCTGAAGCAGTGCGGTCGGTCGTATGATGTTGTTCATCCCGTAAGTGCAAAAAAAATTGTTATGAAAGCGAAAAAAAGTAATGCGATTCACTTCTTGATAGTGTTGTGGTTCATTTACACCTGATGTGAAGTGCACTCTATTTTCTCGTTATTTAAAAAATTACGTTTGAATAAAAGAAACCATGCAGTTCTCTTACCCATGTGATGCAGTGCGGTTTTTCGTTCGTTGCAGTGCGGTTTTCAGTCGGATGAAGTACCCACGTCGATTTGGATGTCGCGAAAAAACAGTGTCCACATTTCGGTAAATTCAAAATTCCTCTTAAACCGTAAAGAAATAAAATTAGAGAATGTTATACATGAAAGAGTTGCGTATCGTTGATATCTTTCCAACGGCGTATTGTTTGAATCATTCCGACCAGCGGTTTGCAAAAATTTCGCCAAAAACGGCCGCTGCCACTCGTTGTTCGTCGCACGATTTTCAAAATTAACTTAAACCCGTAAGGAATTTTAAAAATATTTCAACATATGAAAGTTGCGCCTCGTTCGTAGCTTTCCAACGGCGTATCACACGCCTCGTTTCAACAAACGGTTCAAAAACTGGAGCGAAAATAGTATCGAAAATTTGAAAAAACTTGAAGAACAGAATTCCGCGATTTAGTAAATTTGAAACTGCTCTTAAACTGTAACGAAGTAGAAAACATAATAGGTATGAAAAAGATGCGCCTTGACGATATCTTTCCAATGGCGTATCATTTGCTTTATTTCGATGAGCGGTTTAGAAAAAATCACGAAAATACGTTCGCTGCCACTCGTAATCCGCCGTGCCGTTTTTGAAACTGCTTTTAAACCGCGAGGATTCTCGAAAAGTGTTCAACATAGCGAAGCTGCTTCTAATCCATAGCTTTTCAACGGTATATTATACGCCTCGTTTCGATAAACAATCAAAAAATTAGAGCGAAAACAGTACCGAGAAAACACTGCGTGCAGTTTTTTCCGACGCGAAGTTCACTAGTCTATATTGCAGTGCTCGTCGTCAAGAAGATGCAGTGCACTTGCGTTCAGCGTGCAGTGCGGAAGTGGTGTGCAGAATAGTTATTCTGCTAATATTAGCAGAATAGACCGTCTGTGTATATATATATCATTTCCATGCTTAGGCCGTCTTCAACGGCAACCCGCAAAAATCTTTCCGCATCCGTCCGCTAACGGAGGATGACCACAGATGCGGGAAGACGTCATCCAACCGTAGGTGCATAATCCGGTCTTCCTTTTTTTCCATGTCCACACGATCAAAGCCGTATGCAAAGGGCACAAACGTTCAAATAGCCGCATGCAACACTAGTTCAAAGTCAAAAAACTTCAAATATTACATTCCAACATTGTTGTCCCCTTTCACCATCCACTGATACTCAAACAGATTTCCTTCAGCTGCTCGTGAGTTGGTCGATGCCGAATTTGTTGATGCATTTGAATAAACTATTCAAATGTGGTTGGATTCTGGTCCGAAAGTTGGATAGGATCAACCATATTCTCAAATTACATAGCTGCGCTAGCATCCTCGACGATCATGTTGTGCATAATCACACAGCATGTCATCACCTTCCACAAAGTCTCCGGATCCCATTGTTTTCTAGATCCATAAAGAATTACAAAATGGGCATGTAAACTCCAAATGCCCACTCAACATCCTTTCTAACTGCTTCTAATCTTTGGGCAAAGTGAGCCTTTTTCTGCCCAACTGGGTTTTAGATGGTGCTCACAAAGGTAGCCCATGGAGGACAGATACCGTCAACTAGATAGTAATCCATGTTGTACTCATTTCCATTGACAATATAGTGGTAAGGAGGAGCTTTTCCTTCACTCAGCCTCGCAAACAACGACAATCGTTGCTGCACATTGATGTCACTGTGAGACCTGGGCATGCCAAGAAAGTGTGCCAAATCCATAGATCCTGTGATGTAACTGCTTCAAGAATGATGATGGGCTTCTTAACATGACCCTGATATTGCCCTTTTAAAGCCTTCGGGCACTTCTTCCATTTTCAATGCATGCAGTCAAGAGATCCAAGCAAACCTGATCACCCCTCTTGCTTCTAAGATTGCTAAGAGCCTCTCGGTGTCTGCCACAGTTGGTTCTCTCAGGTACTGAGGCCCGAACAACTCGACCACGGCAGTTGTAAAGCTGACCATGGCATCTCCGCATGTGCTCTCATACATCTGTAGGTACTCGTCCCACGAATTAGCGACCATGCCATATGCAAGCATCCGGAGTGCGGTCGTGCACATCTGATAATGAGAGAAGTCAATCGTTCCCACGACGTCCTTCTTCAGGATGAAGTAGTCATGGTCGGACCGGACATCATGGTGCAAACGACCGAAGACAGTCTTGCATCCGAAAACACAGGCGAAAATGGTCAGCGGGTAGTGCATAGTAGTCGGCCATCGGTGTCAAGTGGTCGCGCGCCCTGTTGCAGTTGAGCACTCGGTGACCCTTGATCGAGCCCTTGAAACTGAGAACATGCTCCTCCGCATGCTCCGCGTCTTCAAGGACCATCGGCATCATCGCCATCTCATCGGAGTACTCCTCCTCATCTAACGAGTCATTGGATGACTCAACATACTGCTCGTATATGTACTCCAAATCAAAATCCATTGCCAAAAAGAAGAACGGACAACTGTTTTCAGCTCTGGTGATTCGTCGAACAGTTGTTGGGCACGGTAGAGGATGGTACCTGGCGGGGTAGTTGCAGGACAGGGGGTTGAACAAAGACGGAGGGAAGCGGCGGGGAGTCCTGCTAGAGCGCCAGAGGTGACGGAGATGTAGAGTTCCAACAGGGGTGTGTCATGGTGGCCGAGGTGGTGGAGGGGCGGTGAAGGCAAGAGAGAAACAAGAAGGAGAGAAACTGAGGAGGATTGAGTCACAGGGTTTGAGAAGGGTTTTGGTGGGTTGGGGGTGTCGGATTAATATGTTTCATGTGTCCGGACTCCCGCAAACCTCCCCCACATTTGCCTCCAGTTTGCGGGATAAATCGTGTTTGGACCACCCCGCAGACCGATACAGGCCCACGTTGGATGGCTTCCGCGGTCCGAACGGTTACGGGAGGTTTACGGGTCCGCCTTGGAGATGCCCTTACAAAAGTAAAATGACATGTTGACTACAGAGGATAACTTATTTTCTTAAAAAAGGATTTCCCTCTTACAAGGTTCAAACATAAAATCGAACAAACAGGATTACCAGAGCACAACATGTTCCCACCTACCTAAAAGATGGAAGGGTTTTTCTCCATGCCGTCATCTCGGTCCCCCACCTCTCCTCATTCTGACAGCCTTGTCGGAGGCAAGAGGAGTGGGGCTCGTCTGTTCATATTTTCCTTAGGTTTTGTTTCTTTAGCGGCATCGTTGAGGTGGTGTCGGCGATGACGTGTTTGAATAAGGTCACTCCAGCCTCTTCCTGCCTCTACGACGTTCGATCAGGAATGGACGAAGGGCTTGTGAGAATTTGCATGGTCAGATATGTTGTCTCTCTTCAGATCTTCAACGTCTTCTTCTATGTTGCTTTATAGCATGGTTCCCTTTCGCAAACACTCTGGCCGGTGTTGATGAATCGTAAGTGGTTGGAAAATCCTGATAAAGGCAACAATTAGCATGTCTATGTCAAACATAGCAAATCCTATATACATAAGAAGTTAATCCCCACTATCCTATTTATCTCAACATGTCCACATGCCACCTCATCAAAGGCCCGCCACTACATGCATGAGAATTTTTTCCCATTATTAGTTGATCTCATGCACACCTTTCACCTCACCACACATGTCACCTCATCAAAGGTCCACCCGACATGCATGAAAAAAAGGTTTCCATTACGTTATGCCACTTATATTCAAAACATTTTCTGACTACACAATTATCAAATACAACATATAATATTTATTTTCAGCTTTAGTTCATATATTATTAATTCAACGATGGAGGGTTCATACAATGCACACATGCCACCTCATCAAAGGCAAAATCATTGAAATATATTGCAATCGATTCTCACAACAACACGCGGGGTATTCTCTAGTGCACTAAATAGCATAAACAACAACATTGTGCGTGCAACTGGAACCATAACTAAAGATTACATCAAATCACAACACACACACTGATTGGTTGTTGATGAAGTGGCGATGGTTGCTGTAGAGGCGGTGATGTTAGTGACGTGAAGCTAATGGTGCGGTACACGACGATGCATGACCCTGCCTAATTTGGACAGAAGACGACCCATGTTGAGGGACATAAGCAGTCACGCGCAATGCTTCCAAAAAAACTAATTTGCCTTGTTCTGGTACAAGATCACATGGGCGAGAGGTTTTGGAGGCCTGCTCCTCCTCGCATTAGTGCATGCTAGCGTTAGGGGTGGAGTTGAGATTGTGGCGGTGCAAATAGCGAGAGGAGGCAAAAATCTAACTCGGTTTTTGATGTGTGTTATGTAGTGGCTAGTAAGTCATATATATAGAAACCCCGTGTGGTCTCATGTCGCGATCATGATACATACCTACTAGGTTTTGAACTCGAAAACTTACTAGTGAAGAAACCAATAAGCTCACAAGCCAAGAAGCCGGAAAATAAAATGACAGAAGGAAGTCACGCTCCTACCCGAGCTCGGTTTGGCGAGGCGAATGCACTAGTGTAGTGTCTATTTCTCTCACACCCATCACTTAGTGGTGTGGGGAGACTCCACTAAATAAGTTGGTCTCACATCGCTTCCACTTTCAGCATGGGACTAAAGCTTGCACCTTCGCTCTTGCCATTTATTCATGGGGCTTCGAGATTTAGTAGGCTTTATCTGTTGGGATTAGCCCAATATTTTAACAACGAGACACCAAATCTCAAATGCTTGTTTAGATATTTGCATAGTCTGGCTAATTTTCTAATATACTAGTGTTTCGGACGAGAGTGTTAAGTTGAACTACCGCCTAGAGCTCTATGCTACAGTCATCCACAACTTAAACAATGGGCTATGGCTCGAATTGTAAGTTGTGTGCGAATAAATTTCACTCGAAGTCATAACCGACAAGCTACCCTGCAGGTGGAGCATATATGTCGTACTCTGAGATCTCCTCATGAGCTTAGTAGAGATCACTCAAGTCTCACAGATTGCAACGTGAATGGATGGCCCATGTGCTGGGAATGGGATGAATTCAAACATGTCCTAAGGGGTTGTGTGGGCCCGGATATAAATGGGCTATATGAAAGCATGCTGTTAAAGGGCCTTCGGTGGGACAGATGTACTAAGTTTTGATTGAGGCTCGTTGGCTTTAACCAGGCCTTCAACTAAGCTGGCATTTTTAACTAAACATGCCTACGTTAGTGTTGGTGTGAAAACCGACAGACCTCGAAGTAGGGGGTCCCGAGCTGTGGATCTTGGACAGATGGTCACAGGAACAAGGAGACGATGTTTACCCAGGTTCACGCCCTCTTGATGGAGGTAAACCCTACGTCTTGCTCTTGTTTATATTAATGGAGATGTATCAAGTATAGGGTTGATCTACCTCGAGATCGTAAGACGTGTTCTAACTCTAGGGCTCGGTGAATGAGATTGTGCTGAAGCCCCTTCTGCGGGTTGAATCCTGTGGCTTATATACATGCCAGGTAGGGTATCTAGGGTTACAAGGTCGGTAACTAGACATGGAGTGATACGTCTCCAACGTATCTATAATTTATGAAGCATTCATGCTATTTTATTATCTGTTTTGAATGTTTATGGGCTTTATTATACACTTTTATATTACTTTTGGGACTAACCTATTAACCGGAGGCCCAGACCATATTGCTGTTTTATTGTATGTTTCAGTATTTCAAAGAAAAGGAATATCAAACGGAGTCCAAACAGAATGAAACCTTTGGGAGCGTTATTTTTGGAACGAACATGATCCGGGAGACTTGGAGTACAAGCCAGGAAAGCTTCGAGGAGGCCAGGAGATAGGAGGGTGCGCCCACCCCCTGGGCGCGCCCCCTATCTTGTGGGCCCCTCGAGGCTCCCCCGACCGACTTCTTTCGCCTATATATTCCCATATACCCTAAAACCATCAGATACGAAGATAGATCGGAGTTCCGCCGCCGCAAGCCTCTGTAGCCACCAAAAACCTCTCGGGAGCCCATTCCGACACCCGTCGGAGGGGGGACCCCTCACCGGTGGCCATCTTCATCATCCCGGTGTTCTCCATGACGAGGAGGGAGTAGTTCACCCTCGGGGCTGACGGTATGTACCAGTATCTATGTGTTTGATCTCTCTCTCTCTCTCTCTCGTGTTCTCTCTATGGCACAATCTTGATGTATCGCGAGCTTTGCTATTATAGTTGGATCTTATGATGTTACTCCCCCTCTACTCTCTTGTGATGAATTGAGTTTTCCTCTTGAAGTTATCTTATCGGATTGAGTCTTTAATGATTTGAGAATACTTGATGTACGTCTGGCCGTGCGTATCTGTGGTGACAATGGGATATCACGTGATCCACTTGATGTATGTTTTGGTGATCAACTTGCGGGTTCCGCCCATGAACCTATGCATAGGGGTTGTCACATGTTTTCGTCTTGATTCTCCAGTAGAAACTTTGGGGCACTCTTTAAAGTACTTTGTGTTGGTTGAATAGATGAATCTAAGATTGTGTGATGCATATCGTATAATCATGCCCACGGATACTTGAGGTGACAATGGAGTATCTAGGTGACATTAGGGTTTTGGTTGATTTGTGTCTTAAGGTGTTATTGTAGTATGAACACTATGATAGATTGAACGGAAAGAATAGCTTCATGTTATTTTACTACGAACTCTTGAATAGATAGAACAGAAAGGATAACTTTGAGGTGGTTTCGTACCCTACTGAGGGAGTCCTGGACTAGGGGGTATCCGGATAGCCGAACTATCATCATCGACCGGACTCCAAGACTATGAAGATACAAGATTGAAGACTTCGTCCCGTGCCCGGATGGGACTTTCCTTGGCGTGGAAGGCAAGCTTGGCGATACGGATATGTAGATCTCCTACCATTGTAACCGACTCTGTGTAACCCTAGCCCTCTCCGGTGTCTATATAAACCGGATGGTTTTAGTCCGTAGGATATAACAACAATCATACCATAGGCTAGCTTCTAGGGTTTAGCCTCCTTGATCTCGTGGTAGATCTACTCTTGTAATACCCACATCATCAATATCAATCAAGCATGACGTAGGGTTTTACCTCCATCAAGAGGGCCCGAACCTGGGTAAAACATCGTGTCCCTTGTCTCCTGTTACCATCCGCCTAGACGCACAGTTCGGGACCCCCTACCCGAGATCCGCCGGTTTTGACACCGACATTGGTGCTCTCGTTGAGAGTTCCTCTGTGTCGTCACTGATAGGCTCGATGGCTCCTTCGATCATCAACAACGACGCGGTCCAGGGTGAGACTTTTCTCCCCGGACAGATCTTTGTATTCGGCGGCTTTGCACTGCGGGCCAGTTCGTTCGGCCATCTGGAGCAGATCGAAAGCCACGCCCCTGGCCATCAGGTCAGATTTGGAAGTCTGAACTTCACGGCTGACATCCGCGGAGACTTGATCTTCAATGGATTCGAGCCACAGCCGAGCGTGCCGCACTGTCATGATGGGCATGATTTAGCTCTTCTGCCGGACAGTGCCCTGGAGGCCGCGCACGAGTCCGCTTCGACCCTCGATTCGGAGCCGGCTATGCAGATCGAGGACGGGTGGTTAGACATCGCCTCGGGGGCTGCAACCTCTACGGAGATAGAGCCGAATACTGACCTTGTCCCTTGTGAAGCTCTTGACTCCGAGGTGCCGGACTCCTTGCCGGACTCCGAACCTCCCACACCCCCTTCAATCGAATCCGATTGGGCACCGATCATGGAGTTCACTGCTGCGGACATCTTTCAACACTCACCTTCCGGCGACATCCTGAGTTCGCTAAAGTATCTCTCGTTATCGGGAGAGCCCTGGCCGGACTACGGTCAGGACGGTTGGGATGCGGAAGACGAAGAAATTCAAGGCCCACCCACCACCCACTTAGTAGCCACTGTCGACGATTTAACCGACATGCTAGACTTCGACTCCGAAGACATCGACGGTATGGACGACGATGACGGAGACGACCAAGAACCAGCGCCTACTGGGCACTGGAAAGCCACCTCAACTCACGACGTATACATGGTGGATACACCAAAAGGAAGCAATAACGAGGAACAACGGGATGCGGCGAAGGATAATTCCCCTGAAAAACAACAAAAACGGCGACGCAATCGCTGCCCGAAGTCCCGCCTCGATAACAACGGCACCCATACTGACCCAGCCGTAGAGCAGGGCGAACCAGTGGATGAGCAACCCTTTCCCGGCGAAAACAATAGTCCAGACGATCTCACGCCGGACACATCACCGGAGCATAAGAACCTTCATAGAAGGCTCGTCGCCACTGCAAGGAGTTTGAAGAAGCAAAAGAGGAAGCTCAAGACGGCGGAAGATGTACTCAGAATGAGATGGAGCAAAGTACTCAAGACTGCAGATAAATACGGCGATAGTCACCAAGCAAAGAGCTACCCGAAGCGCAAGCTGTTGCCTGAATTTGACGACGAGGCCGTAGAGCCCCCACAGTCAAAAAAGAAAGAGGCCGCCTGACCGGATAGACGACCAGATAACAATCTAAGAGCGGCAAGCGGCGTTGCACATAATCCGGCACACGATCCAAATAAGGATCCTCGCAAAAAGGATGGCCCGGTCAGGTCCATCTATGGGCCAAAAAAGAAGGCTCCAGGAAGCAACACAACCCGCCGAGTGTTCGAAGATAACGGCACACCTAAATACAGGGGGGCCGCACACCCACTATGTTTCACCGACGAGGTACTGGATCATGAATTTCCAGCGGGATTCAAGCCCGTAAACATAGAGGCATATGACGGAACAACATACCCCGGAGTCTGGATTGAGGATTATATCCTACACATACATATGGCTAGAGGAGACGATATCCACGCCATAAAATACCTACCCCTCAAGCTCAAAGGGCTAGCTCGGCATTGGCTCAAAAGCCTCCCAGAAAATACCATCGGAAGTTGGGAAGAGCTTGAGGATGCGTTTCGAGAAAATTTTCAGGGAACTTATGTCCGCCCCCGGACGCAGACGATTTAAGTCACATAACTCAACTGCCCGGGGAGTCAGCACGCAAATTCTGGAACAGGTTCCTCACCAAAAAGAACCAAATAGTCGACTATCCGGATGCCGAAGCCTTAGCAGCCTTTAAACATAACATCCGAGACGAATGGCTCGCCAGACACCTCGGCCAGGAAAAACCAAGAACAATGGCCGCACTAACAAGCCTCATGACCCGCTTTTGCGTGGGGGAAGATAGCTGGTTAGCAAGATGCAGCACCAGCGACCCGAGTACATCCGAGGTCAGGGATGGAAATGGGAAATCACGACGCAGAAAAGATCAGAGCCGGAATAAGGAAAGCGGCCCAAATAGCACGACGGTCAACGCCGGATTCAAAAGCTCTCGGCCGAATAACAAAACACTGCCCCTTAAGGACAACAGTGACGAGCTATCCAACCTAAACAAAATCTTGGATAGGATATGTCAAATCCATAGTACCCCTAGGAAGCCTGCAAACCATACCCACAGAGATTGTTGGGTCTTCAAGCAGTCCGGCCGACTTAACGCCGAACACAAGGGGCTCGACACACCAAGCGAAGACGATGACGAACCCCACAAGCAGCAGGCCGGAAAACAGAAGACTTTCCCACTAGAAGTCAAAACAGTGAACTCACTTCATGTGATAAATAGTGCGGCAACTACTAAAACACACGCCGCACGATCCACTCAAGCGGAGCCCCGAAATTGGATGTCAAACCCAATTACTTTCGACCATCAGGATTACTCCAGAAGTATTCGAAACACAGGAGGGACTGCTTTGATATTGGATCCCATAATCGACGGACTACAATTCACACAAGTCCTAATGGATGGCGGAAGTGAAATAAACCTGCTATACCAGGACACCATCCGAAGAATGGGGATAGACCCTACCAAAGTTCGCCATAGCAACACTTCCTTCAAAGGAGTGACGCCAGGCATTTATGCCAAGTGTACAGGCTCCGTACTACTAAAGGTTGTGTTCAGTTCACCCGACAACTTCCGTCGTGAAAAGCTAATCTTCCATATCGCCCCATTCAAAAGTGGCCATCAAGCACTACTGGGACGCGAAGCTTTCGCCCGCTTTAACGCAATACCGCATTACGCGTCTCTTACACTCAAAATGCCCGGTCCACGCGGCATAATCTCATTAAAGGGAAACTCTGAGTGTTCCTCGACCACGGAAAACGTGAGACTGCCTTGACAGCCACACATTAATCCAACCTTGCTGATCAAAGCCCCTAAAAACAGGTCATTTAGACCTTGGACACGGTTAGGCGAGTCCGGCATAAATAAACAAGGGGCTTCCTAGCCGCATACCTCCTTACAAGGGGCTGCACGTATAAACAATGAGAGCTAATAAAGCTCAATTTTTACTCTGTTTTAAATACATTTTTTGCATGATATTTTGTCCAAACTAAGTTCTTCTCTTTTACAGATGAACCACGTGCTACACCCGTCCAGGATACAGCACAACGGAGACACAGGCGCAGATGTGCAGCAGGGACCCGTTGCAAGGATTCTTTTCAGATTAAGACCCTGCGTAAACCTTTCTTACTGTCGCTTGTTGATACTCATCCCCCGGTTTCCCACCATAACCGAGGAGGAGGCTGGCGTTTTGGCATCGGCCGTGTTAGAAATTCTCGCCTGTACCTAGACACTAGGGGCTTAGGGCATTGTTCTGCCCGTTATCATAAAGTCCGAATACCTTAGGGAGTGTTCGGCGTCTCGAGTTAGGCCTTATATCCATAAGCTCTGAATCATGTCTTTGGTCAAATGTTGGGTTTGCCCGGCTCCTGTGTTTTGCTGCCTTATGTTCCGCTCCATCGGCTAATGCGGCACCAGGAGAACTACTGCGATTGTGCCCCGGTTCGGCCGGGCGAGCACCTCAGTAGAGAAAGCCGAAAACTGACTGTCATGATATAGCGAGAGATTGGTCAACCACTCGATCGACTATAGGAATGTTTAGAATTCCTCCGCTTTGATGAAGGACCGCTTCCCGGTCAGGCACACACGCGCCCCGAGTTCGGAGAGCGCGGTGCCTCTAGGGGCTATATCGTAGCCCCACCATCGAGCTCCTATGGCTAAGTGAAAGTGATAAAGCATTATAGTCCGGTTGCCTAGTTTGCTATGCTATCACCTCCTTCAAAGGACCAAGACGTTGGATTAAGTGTGAAAATGCGCTTTTTTTTGCAAACACCCCCGCACCATGTGCGTGGGGGCTGAAGCCAAAGACTGCCATCTTTCAGGTTATAAATACATATACATTAACGGCCGCACAGGAGATATTTCAACACTTGAACACACAAGTATAAAAAGTCATTACATTATAAATATGATCTCTCAAATCATACATGTCATTTGAACATGGCATTTTTGAGCACTGCGACTCTATTAAACGAGCGCCCTGCAGGACTTCCTCAAAATAGTGCTCGGTGGGTAATCGGCTCTCGTCCGAACCCCGGGACGCAACATCGGTGGCATTCATCTCTGCCCAGTATGTCTTAACACGGGCAAGAGCCATCCGTGCACCCTCTATGCATGTCGACCGCTTCATCGCCTTGATATGCGGCACCGCCCCAAGGAATTGCTGCAATAAGCCATAATAACTCTTCGACTTGGGCCTTTCCGGCCACAGATGAACCACCACATCTGTCATGGAAAGTCCGGACAATCTATTCAGCTCAGCCCACTCAGCCAACCGATCGGTCAACGGAAGTGGACGCTCTGGACTATGGAATTGAGACCAAAAAAGCTCTTCCATTTCATGATCCTTCTGACTTCGGAAATGCACAACCGCGTCCGCCGCACTTGCCGCCAAATCCAGATAAGGATCCTCCGCACTCCACAGCTGGCCCAACTGAGCATACTTCGGATCCGTGAACTTCCTCCGCAACAGAAAGGGCTTTCCAGCCGCAATGTCTCCAGCCTGACGCAGTTCCTCCTTTATAGCCCGCATTGCAGAACAAGCATCCTTGGCCTCGGCGGCGGCCTTCTTCAGGCCCTCCTTCTCCGCTTGGCGCTCTCTTTCAAGAACCTCATAGCGGTCGGTAGCATCTCTTAATTTCATGGCCATTACGGCCATTTCGTCCCTGCTTCGGTAGTGAGCAGCCTTTTCGGCTTTTAGCTCCTCTGCTGCCTTCAAGGCAGCCGCATCACTTTTTCTGGCTTGATCCTTGGCTCGAGCAAGCTCCGCCCGAAGGTCTTCCACAGCAGCGGCACCATATGCATTAAGCATACATGTTGTAAGGAGTGGGCGTCAGCTCCCTTACCAGGTGACCGCGGAAACACCACCTACCTTGCGACTCGTCAAGTCATTTATTGACCAGCGGGATGTCCGCATCCGCAACGTCGAGTTGCCGCTTCAATTCGGCAACTCCATCAGTCCGGCTGGCCACCGAACGCTCTGCCACGTGCATAGGAAAGGCGACATTTCGTAACTGAGATTATGATCCTCGGCACGCTGTCGCTTTCGACAACATACCGAGTCTCAGGGGCTACTATCTATACAGGGCACACTCTATGTGCAAAACTGTCAAAAGGTATGTCATTTTTTGCGTACCTCAAACCCCGTTAGTAAACTTCCGACGGCCTCATGCAACCCGCTCTCGGCGGATGAGATCCTTTCAATCACCGCACTCATTAATGCACGGTGATCTTCTGAGAGAGACGCCCTCTCGAGCAAACCCTGCAGCTCCACCGGCCGTACTCTAGTGGGTGCCGAACTCCCAGGCCCCGCCGGACTCGGGGAGACCCTCCGCGACGACACCTCAGGGTCGTCCGCCCCGCCCGACGGGGCGACAAATGGAGGCGTTTCGCTCTCCATCATCTCCGGACGAAGGTCCCCCGAGGATGAGCTCTGCTGAGAAGGGCTGAGATCCGAACTACAAGGTAAAAACTTCGGTTATCCTTAGAAATAAAATAGGGATGTCCCTTATTATAAAACTTCCCTTTTTTCTACTTACGGCTCGCTGGAGGGCTGATTCCTTTGGGGAGACTGTGTGGCCGGGACTCCTCCCAACACAGGATCTTCCGGTGCAGATTTCTTTCTCCGCTTCGAGGCTTTGGCCTCCGGGTTTTCGGAAGCGGTCCTCTTCTCCCCCTGGAGGGAGGGATTCTTGATTCCCCCCTTACTGAGAGCCTCCTTAACAAAGGTGGTAGTTTCCCTGTTCTCCCCTTCGCCCTCCTCCGAAGGCGCTACCTCCAACATTTTGATTAACACGGGATCCGGCGTGGTCTCAGGGAGGGGGGCCGGACACCGTATCAGTTTTGCTTGCGCTATCCACTCCTGTTCAAAGGATAGCCGGTTAAAAGGAAAACCCATGATAAATAAATGGATGATATGTCCGGTCACAGGGCTACTTACTTGAGTATCCGGGCGATTGCAGCTTAGGCCAGCATCCTCGGTCAAGTCCGGACACACTTCTTGTGATCCGAAGAATAGTTTGTACATCTCCACTGGTTTTGTACCCATGAAGTGTTGGAGAGCTCGTGGTCCCTCTGGATTGAATTCCCACAGGCGGAGGGGGCGACGTTTGTAGGGCAGAAGACGCCGAATCAGCATAACGTGCGTCACTACGACCAGATTGATCTCCCTCTCTTGGAGGTCTCGAATCCGGCCCTGCAATAGGGGTACGTCCTTGGACGGCCCCCATTTGAACCCTTTGTTGACCCACGATGTCAGCCGTTATGGAGGGCCCGGGCGAAAGGCGGGCGGCGGCCTCTGCCTGCTACCCCTGGGAGCGGTGATATAGAACCACTCCTGTTGCCACAAGCCGAGCTCCTCCTGAAAGGAGCCCTCGGACCATGAAGCATCGGCTCTCTTGCTTATAACCGCCCCGCCGCACTCTTCCTGACGCCCCTCAATCATCTTCGGCTCCACATTGAAGGTTTTGATCCACAAACCAAAGTGAGGGGTAGTGCGGAGGAAGGCTTCGCAGACGACAATAAATGATGAGATGTGGAGGATAGACTCCGGAGCCAAGTCGTGGAATTCCAGCCCATAGTAAAACAGGAGGCCCCTCACGAAGGGATCCATCGGGAAGCCTAAACCCCGACGGAGGTGAGACACAAACACGACACTCTTGCCAGGCTCAGGAGTAGGAATGACTTGCCCTTGGGCAGGCAACCTATGCGAAATCTCGTAGGTTAGGTACCTGGCGTCTCTCAGCTTTAGCACGTCCTCTTTTGTGATGGAGGAAGGCATCCACCGGCCCTGTAGGTCAGAGCCGGACATTGTCGAAGATCCGAAGTGCCTGAATCTGGAGCCCTGGGTGTTGGCTCGGGGCGAGGGGCGTATTTGATTGAGGATTGAAGAAAAGGAACGTGCCTTGGTCTCCTTATAAAGAGGGAGAATACCAAGAGCCATCCCCGTGACCGTTTGGAACTCGCCTTCGATGGAGGGGGCATGGCAACGGGCGCGGTTGGGTTACCCACGTCCGTATTGATGAGAATCCCGGGATAAGGGGAACACGATCTCTGCTTCGACAAGACGTGCCAAGGAAACCGCTTCGCTAAACGCGCTGAGGTGGTATAATAAAAACGATTCAAGTAAAGGATTGGTTGTGGTGTGACGTCACGCCACGAAATACGTCAGCAGATTGAACTTGTGTAAATATTATTCTCTCTACGGTGGAATGTGGAATTCATTTTGCAGAACCGGACACTATCCTGGTGTTCACGATCTTCTATAAATTATTCGGAGGAGGAACCCGCCTTGCAATGCCGAAGACAATATGCGCGCCGGACTCGTCGTCATTGAAGCCTGGTTCAGGGGCTACTGAGGGAGTCCTGGACTAGGGGTTGTCCGGATAGCCGAACTATCATCATCGGCCGGACTCCAAGACTATGAAGATACAAGATTGAAGACTTCGTCCTGTGTACGGATGGGACTTTCCTTGGCGTGCAAGGCAAGCTTGGCAATACGGATATGTAGATCTCCTACCATTGTAACCGACTCTGTGTAACCCTAGCCCTCTCCGGTGTCTATATAAAACGGATGGTTTTAGTCCGTAGGACATAACAACAATCATACCATAGGCTAGCTTCTAGGGTTTAGCCTCCTTGATCTCGTGGTAGATCTACTCTTGTAATACCCACATCATCAATATCAATCAAGCAGGACGTAGGGTTTTACCTCCATCAAGAGGGCCCGAACCTGGGTAAAACATCGTGTCCCTTGTCTCCTGTTACCATCCGCCTAGACGCACAGTTCGGGACCCCCTACCCGAGATCCGCCGGTTTTGACACCGACACCTACCATGATCTCTTTGTTTGTTCTCCGCTATTAGTGGCTTTGGAGTGACTCTTTGTTGCATGTTGAGAGATTGTTATATGATCTATCTATGTTATTATTTTTGAGAGAACTTGCACTAGTGAAAGTATGAATCCTATGCCTTGTTTCCTACCATTGCTGTACCATTTACGCTCACTTTTATCATTAACTACCTTGCAGTTTTTATATTATCAGATTACAAATACCCATATCTAGGCGCTGTTCGGGAGTCCACCGGCTCCGTGAAAATTAAGAATCTCTGGAGTACCGTTTCGCTGGCTCCGCACTTTTTTACTAGAACTCCGTCAGACTCTGGGAGCGGCCTCGCGGAGCGGAGGGGCTCCGAACAGGCCCCTACTATCCATATTGCACTTGTATCACCATCTCTTCGCCAAACTAGTGCACCTATATAATTTGCCATTGTATTGGGTGTGTTGGGGACACAAAAGACTCTTTGTTATTTTGTTGCAGGGTTGTTTGAGAGAGACCATCTTCATCCTACACCTCCCACGGATTGTTAAACCTTAGGTCATCCACTTGAGGGAAATATGCTACTGTCCTACAAACCTGTGCACTTGCAGGCCCAACAACGTCTACAAGAAGAAGGTTGTGTAGTAGACATCAAGCTCTTTTATAGCGCCGTTGCTGGGGAGGTGAGTGCTTGAAGGTATATCTTTAGATCTTGCAATCAAATCTTTTTGTTTCTTGTTTTATCACTAGTTTAGTTTATAAAAGAAAACTACCAAAAAAATGGAAAATTGTGCTCAAGTGCTAGAAGAAGAAGTCTATAAAATGTTTGGTACTAAATCTTTGAATGACGATCATGATTTCAAGGTTGTTAGTATGAATTCCTTGAATATCCATGATGCTAATGATATGCAAAGCCAAAAGCTTGGGGAAGCTATGTTTGATGAATATGATATTTTTAGTCCCTCAAGTTTTGATGAGAATATTTATTATGATGAAAGCATGCCTCTTACCTATGATGATTATATTGATGAAAGTGGGTTTGGAAGAGTGTCAACTTTAGGAAGTAGTGATCCCACTATTTTGGAGGATGTTGAATTTTATTGTGATGAATATGAAAGTGGATTTGGAAGAGTGTCAACTTTATTTAGTGATGAATCCACTATTTCGGAAGAGGTTCCAATTGATTATGAGAACAAAGTTGCTATCTATGATGATTATTGTGATGACTTGTATGCTATTAAGAATAATGATAACCATGGAACTTGTCACCATGATTTTAGTTTTCAATTGAATTATGCCTCACAAGATAATTATTTTGTTGAGTTTGCTCCCACTACTATTCATAAGAAGAATTTTGCTTATGTGGAGAGTAGTAAATTTTCTATGCAAGTAGATCATGAAAAGAATGCTTTAGGTGCTGGTTATATTGTTGAATTCATTCGTGATGCTACTGAAAATTATTATGAGGGAGGAACATATGCTTGTAGGAATTGCAATAATATCAAGTTTCCTCCCTATGTGCTTAAAATCTTGAAGCTATGCTTGTTTTACCTTCCCATGCTAGTTGATTATTGTTCCCTAAGTTGTTTGCTCACAAAATCCCTATGCATAGGAAGTGGGTAAGACTTAGATGTGCTAGTCATATGCTTCATGATGCTCCTGTTATGTTTCAATTCTTATCTTTTATGTGAGCATCATTGCCATCATCATGCCTAGCTAGAAAGGCATTAAAAAAGCGCTTGTTGGGAGACAACCCAATACTTATACTTACTGTTTTTGTGTGTTCACATGATTATGCTACTGTAGTAATCATGTTTTATAGATTTTGTTTCAATAAAGTGCCAAGTAAGACCTTTAGGATAGCTTACGATGATAGTTGTGTTGATCCTGCTGAGAATCAGAAACTTTTGCACCCAGTAAATTAGTTTTGTTAATTAACAGAAACGTGATTCTGATCTGACTCTTTTTGCTCTGGATTGGTACACAAATTTCTTCGGACTTCCCAATTTGGTAGGATTTTTGGAGTTACAGAAGTATACGTTTGATACAGATTACTACTGACTGTTCTGTTTTTGACAGATTCTGTTTTCTATATGTTGTTTGCTTATTGTTGATGAATCTATGAGTAGTATCGGAGGGTATGAACCATAGATAAGTTGGAATACAGTATATATTACACCAATATGGATTAAGAATGAGTTAATTACATTACCTAAGTGGTGGTTTTATTTTCTTATACTAACGGAGCTTACGAGTTTTCTGTTGAGTTTTGTGTTATGAAGTTTTCAAGTTTTGGGTAAAGATTCGATGGACTATGGAATAAGGAGTGGCAAGAGCCTAAGCTTGGGGATGCCCGAGGCTCCCCAAGGTAATATTCAAGGACAACCAAGAGCCTAAGCTTGGGGATGCCCCGAAAGGCATCCCCTCTTTCGTCTTCGTCCATCGGTAGCCTTACTTGGAGCTATATTTTTATTCACCACATGATATGTGTTTTGCTTGGAGCGTCATTTTCTCTTGTTAGTATTTGCTTGCTGTTATTTAGAATAATGTTTTGCATCTTTAGTTTCAATAAAAATGTCAAGGATAGCCTTTACCATGCTTATTTTGCTAGTATACATGTTGCTGTTTGAAAACAGAAAGTTTACCGCTGTTGCAAAAATTCCCTAGAAAAGTCAGAGAATGGTATAATGTTGAAACTTTTTGCATATTGAGCTCTGATAAATCTTCTACAGCATAGTTTTTTTTCTCATAATTTTTGGAGTTAGGGAAGTAGGATGAATCTTGCATTCTTTACAGACTATATTGTTTCGGCAGATTGCTGTTATGTTTGCATTGTTTGCATATGTTTGCTTGTTTAATGATTCTATTTGAGGATAGGAGTATTAAATATGCAGAGGCATTTGGTATGCAATGTTGAATAATAATTTTAGTGATTTGTTACAGTAGAAAATGATAAGGATTTGCATTGGTTTATACTAGTCTATCTCACGAAGTTCTTGTTGAGTTTGGTGTGGATGAAACTTTTGATAAAAAGAGAAACCATGATATGAGAGGAATTAAGGAGACACAAAAATTCAAGCTTGGGGATGCCCAAGGCACCCCAAGATATTATTTCAAGAAGTCTCAAGTATCTAAGCTTGGGGATGCCCCGTTAGGCATCCCACCTTTCTTCTTTAACAACTATCGGATAGTATCGGTTGAGCCTAAGTTTTTGCTTCTTCACATGAGTTGTGCTATCCTTGCAATGTCATTTTATTTTGTTTTGCTTGATGCTTGAATACAATACCAAGATCTGAAATTCTTTAATGAGAGAGAGTCTTCATATAGCTACATAATTATTTAGTTACTCTTTGATCTTCACTTATATCTTGTTGGAGTAGTTTGTGATTTACTCGTGTGCTTCACTTATATCCTATGAGTAAATGGTTGAATGAGTTGAATGTCATAAATCTGAAATTATATATGTTTCATTTTCTTATCCCATGGGGAGTAATGACTTCACATCTAAGAAGTAGAGGTTGTAAATTTATTGAAGGTTAGCAAGCATTGTATTGGTCATTTGAACAATTCATGAAAGAATATTGAAGGAAGAGAGATTTCACATATAAATATACTATCTTGGACATATTTTATAATTGTGAGCACTCATTAAGTATGACATTCTAAAGAGTTGATGGTGGACAAGGAAGACAACGTAATGGGTTATATTTTCTCACATCTCAGTTAAATATATTGTCATGGATCATTCAAACATGTTGAGCTTGCCTTTCCACCTCATGCTAGCCAAATTCCTTGCACCAAGTAGAGATGCTACTTGTGCTTCCAAATATCCTTAAACCCAGTTTTGCCATGAGAGTCCACTATACCTACCTATGGATTGAGTAAGATCCTTCAAGTAAGTTGTCATCGATACAAGCAATAAAAATTGCTCTGTAAATATGTATGATATATTAGTGTGAAGAAAATAAGCTTTATACGATCTTGTTATGGAAGCAATAAGAGCGACGGACTGCATAATAAAGGTCCATATACAAGTGGCAGTATACAGTGACGTTCTTTTGCATTAAGATTTTGTGCATCCAACCATAAAAGCGCATGACAACCTCTGCTTCCCTCTGCGAAGGGCCTATCTTTTACTTTATGTCTTTTACTTTTATGCAAGAGTCAAGGTGATCTTCACCTTTCCCTTTTTCATTTTATCCTTTGGCAAGCACCTCGTGTTGGAAAGATCCTGACATATATATCCAACTGGATGTAAGTTAGCATGAACTATTATTGTTGACATCACCCAAAGGTGAATACGTTGGGAGGCAACACTATAAGCCCCTATCTTTCTCAGTGTCCGATTGAAACTCCATAACCATTAGTATTGTGTGAGTGTTAGCAATTGTAGAAGACTATATGATAGTTGAGTATGTGGAGTTTGCTAAATCAAAGCTCTGGCATAGACCCTTCCTAAAAATAAGATGAATTGCAATTGTTTGATGACTGAGAACGAAGTTTGCTAGTTTTCAGGAAAGTTTATGGTCTATGCTTTAACATGTGAATAGCTTGTTACTTGTTCGTTATAATTTTTATGAGATGAACTACTATTATGACATATAATCATGCTAGAAAGGTGATTGAAATTATCATTGATCAAACTTGTGCACCTGCTAACATTCACACTTCATAAATTCTTTCTTTTATCATTAACCTACTCGAGGACGAGCAGGAATTAAGCTTGGGGATGCTGATACGTCTCCAACGTATCTATAATTTATGAAGCATTCATGCTATTTTATTATCTGTTTTGAATGTTTATGGGCTTTATTATACGCTTTTATATTACTTTTTGGACTAACCTATTAACCGGAGGCCCAACCCATATTGCTGTTTTATTGCTTGTTTTTGTATTTCGAAGAAAATGAATATTAAACGGAGTCCAAACGGAATGAAACCTTCAGGAGCGTTATTTTTGGAACGAACATGATCCGGGAGACTTGGAGTACAAGCCAGGGAAGCTTCAAGGAGGCCAGGAGATAGGAGGGCGCGCCCACCCCCTGGGCGCGCCCCCTGTCTCGTGGGCCCCTCGAGGCTCCCCCGACCGACTTCTTTCGCCTATATATTCCCATATACCCTAAAACCATCGGATACGAAGATAGATCTGGAGTTTTGCCGCCGCAAGCCTCTGTAGCCACCAAAAACCTCTCGGGAGCCCGTTCCGGCACCCTGCCGGAGGGGGGATCCCTCACTGGTGGCCATCTTCATCATCCCGGCGCTCTCCACGACGAGGAGGGAGTAGTTCACCCTCAGGGTTGAGGGTATGTACCAGTAGCTATGTGTTTGATCTCTCTCTGTCTCTCGTGTTCTCTCTATGGCACGATCTTGATGTATCGCGAGCTTTGCTATTATAGTTGGATCTTATGATGTTTCTCCCCCTCTACTCTCTTGTGATGAATTGAGTTTTCCTCTTGAAGTTATCTTATCGGATTGAGTCTTTAATGATTTGAGAATACTTGATGTATGTCTTGTCATGCGTATCTGTGGTGACAATGGGATATCACGTGATCCACTTGATGTATGTTTTGGTGATCAACTTGCGGGTTCCGCCCATGAACCTATGCATAGGGTTGGCACATGTTTTTGTCTTGACTCTCCGGTAGAAACTTTGGGGCACTCTTTGAAGTACTTTGTGTTGGTTGAATAGATGAATCTAAGATTGTGTGATGCATATCGTATAATCATGCCTACAGATACTTGAGGTGACAATGGAGTATCTAGGTGACATTAGGGTTTTGGTTGATTTGTGTCTTAAGGTGTTATTCTAGTATGAAATCTATGATAGATTGAACGGAAAGAATAGATTCATGTTATTTTACAACAAACTCTTGAATAGATAGAACAGTAAGGATAACTTTGAGGTGGTTTCGTACCCTACCATGATCTCTTCGTTTGTTCTCCGCTATTAGTGGCTTTGGAGTGACTCTTTGTTGCATGTTGAGGGATTGTTATATGATCTATCTATGTTATTATTGTTGAGAGAACTTGCACTAGTGAAAGTATGAACCCTATGCCTTGTTTCCTACCATTGCAATACTGTTTACGCTCACTTTTATCATTAGCTACCTTGCTGTTTTTATATTTTCAGATTACAACTACCCATATCTACTATCCATATTGCACTTGTATCACCATCTCTTCGCCAAACTAGTGCACCTATATAATTTGCCATTGTATTGGATGTGTTGGGGACACAAGAGACTCTTTGTTATTTGGTTGCAGGGTTGTTTGAGAGAGACCATCTTCATCCTATGCCTCCCATGGATTGATAAACCTTAGGTCATCTACTTGAGGGAAATTTTCTACTGTCCTACAAAGATGTGCACTTGCAGGCCCAACAAGGTCTACAAGAAGAAGGTTGTGTAGTAGACATCATGGAGGCAGTAGTAGACGTCTTGGAGTACACGCCAAGTCTTTGGTAGATGTAGTCGATATCGCCTCCAGCATGCGGCTTCCAGAGTCCATCTTGAGAGGAATGAGGGCCCACCGGCCCAGTTCGAGGAACATGGGTGGACTAGGTTAGTACCCCCTAGCCTAGGACACCGGTGATAGCCCCTGAACTGGTCTTCGACACCGAGGACGACGCTCTTGGACTTTGGTTCCGGACTCTTTCGCTCGACATGCAAGTTCCCATGCATGATTCCTTCAGATTGGCTCAAAAAATCCTTGGGAAGGTTATCGGCCTTATTTGGGGGCCTGGCCCCACCGCACGTGGCCTCTGATCTCTGACCTTGGTAACCATGTCTTCTAGGGAATCAAGTCTCTTTAGTGTGAAACATCGAAGCGTCAGCTGAGGGAGTCCTGGATTAGGGGGTGTCCGGACAGCCAGACTATGTACCATGGTCGGACTATTGGACTATGAAGATACAAGATTGAAGACTTCGTCCCGTGTCCGGATGAGACTCTCCTTTGCGTGGAAGGCAAGCTTGGCGATTCGGATGATAGATCTCCTTCTCTGTAACCAACCTTGTGTAACCCTAGCCCCCTCCGGTGTCTATATAAGCCGGAGGGTTTAGTCCGTAGGACAACGACAATCATACCATAGGCTAGCTTCTAGGGTTTAGCCTCTATGATCTCGTGGTAGATCAACTCTTGTAATACTCATATCATCAAGATCAATCAAGCAAGAAGTAGGGTATTACCTCCATCGAGAGGGCCCGAACCTGGGTAAAACATCGTGTCCCCTGCCTCATGTTACCATCGACTTTAGACACACAGTTCGGGACCCCCTACCCGAGATCCGCCGGTTTTGACATCGACATTGGTGCTTTCATTGAGAGTTCCTCTGTGTCGTCGTTGTAAGGTTCGATGGCTTCATCAACCTTCAACAACGCAGTCCAGGGCGAGACTTTTCTCCCCGGACAGATCTTCGTGTCCGGCGGCTTCGCACTATGGGCCAACTCGCTTGGCCATCTGGAGCAGATCGACAGCTATGCCCCTGGCCATCAGGTCAGGTTCAGCAAATTGAATTACACGGCCAATGTCCATGGAGACTTGATCTTCGATGGATTCAGTCCCATATCAAGAGCGCTGAACAGTCACACGAGCACGACTTAAATCTATTGTCGGACAATATTCAGGATATCGCCCTGCAGCTACTCCAGACCTGAATCCGGGGTAGATCGCATCATCCGAAGACGGGAGGATGGACCCCGCCATGGAGGCCGCATACTCTTTGATGGTAGAGCCGAACATACACTCCGCCGTTAAGGGAATCCGCGTCACCGGACCCTCGGACCTGTGTCCGGATGTGGGTTCCGAACCGCGCGCGCCTGGGCCCATCGAGTCCGATTGGGCTCCAGTAATGGATTTCACCGCCGCAGATATCTTTCAGCACTCCCCGTTTGGCGATCTGCTAAATTCATTAAGGTTTCTCTCCCTGTCAGGAGATTCCTGGCCGAACTATGTTCGGCCCGAGTGGGATACGGACGACGAAGAAAATTGCCTCCCACCCACCACCCACTTCATAGCCACTGTCAATGACCTAACAGACATGCTTGATTTCGACTCTGACGACATCGACGGTATGGACGTCGATGCAGGGGATGATTTGGAACCACCGCCCACGGGGTGCTGGACAACCACTTCATCATATGACATCTACATGGTG